>NC_091688.1:104922500-105142500 GCF_041296265.1 Equus caballus
ATAGTTTTTCAGGAGAGTTAAATGGGATCAGGTATATATCATGGCTGGTTAATAGGATTTTTCCTGTTGCCCGGGAGTTGGAGAGTAGGACCCCAAACAGAAGGCAAAAAAGAACTAAATATCACAGAGCAAGAACGACCGAAGGGCAGCCAGCAACTGGGCCTTCCTTGGGGCTCAGCAAGAAGGAGGCAAACAGCTCTGCTCCCACTGAGGATCGACTGGCTTTCCCCTTCCCCAGGATTTGAGAAGGAGGGTGACGGGGGGAGGAAGAGTCGTGAGAGTTATGAGTAAGTGACCTGGGGGTGCTGCTTCCTCCTCACCCCAGAGCAGTGAGGGAGGCCCCAGGAGAATCAGTGCTGAGAACAGGAGCCTCTCCAGGAAGGACAGACCTGCACCTCGTTCCCTGGTTAGACAACTGCTTACGCAGTGGATTTTCCGTCCTCCCAGTGCGAAGTTGAGCAAGGAAAAGAGGGTTGAAGGAAGACGGGAGAGTGGAGATTTCAAGTTTCAAATGGATCTCTGTCCACTCCTTGATTTGGTCAGGGTGGGCAATGTTCCCATGGTTCAAGAGACTCCAGAGAAGGTGATTGGGATCGCGCCATCCTGCAGTGCCTCCCAGGAGCAACGCCACACGGGCCTGGGGACTGTGGCGCCATGAGGACGAGGACGAGGCGTATTGCTGATGGCAGTGCAACAGGGTGCTTCATGGAGGAGAGAATTAGAGGAGGAGTGGAGTATCCCAAGGATGAACTGGGCCAGTGCGTACACTGAGCCCTACATGAGAGCCTCCTTGGACCTAGCCACACAGGCCAATGCATGTCCTGAGGAGGAGTAGCAACATCTACCAGAAGATATAACCGCAGACCCAGTTAAATATAAAGCTTTTCCCTGCTTCCCCCAATCCCTTCCCCCTGAGGAGGTGGAACAAGGAGGAGAGGACGGAGAAGGATGGGGAGGGAAAGTGTGGAAGCGCGTGTCACAGCCCTGCGCTCGTACCACGTGGCTGTAGCTCCCTGGAACCACAGGTCAAGCTTGACCTGGAAGGTGAGGGAGCTTGGAGTTTAACACTGTACTGGACTGAATTTTTAATAATTTAAAGTGACCATAAAATCAGAGCACTCATTTCAAAAGGTAAAACAAGATGGTAAAAGTGGCATATCTGGGGGCAGCGACTGGAAAAAGAAAATATTTCATGCGTGGACGCAACCAGCTTTAGACTATTACTGGTTTGTTCAGCAACATATGTCAAATAACATCTCCTCAGAAAATGCTGGTTCTCTCTTCTCTTTACAAGATAGTGTGTATTTGTTTTCTTTTCTGATGGTAACATGAATTATAATTCTTTAGAGAAAAAAACCTGGAAAATACAGAAAAATATGAAGATCACAGTGAGTGTCAATCATAACCGTTCTCCTTTGAGCAGCTGACTTAGGAAGCGCCCTCACCCTGAGCCCTATCTGCCCCTGACTCCTCGGGTATGGGGCTATCACTGCCTTCTGGAGACACACAGACTCCACCTCCTTCCCTCTCTTGGAAATCTGTAAAAAGAGACAGTTCTATTTTTCTGCGCCCCCTCCCCAACCCTTAACAAGTGAAACCTTCTCCATTGCTTTCACCATTGCAAACGTCTCCTGGTTTCCAGTCCTTTGCTTTCCAGTCAATCAACCTCTGAAGATGTCTTGTGATGCCAATGTCACTTTTAAATAGGACACAGAACCAAGCCAAGCCAGACTGGACACGGGCTGATTATCGCCTCCTCCATTCGAACACTGTTCTTAAATTTCTGTTGCTGAGGACAGCCAAGGAACACAGAGACCAATTTGTCAAGTGGAAAATATTGTCTTGTTTTATGCTGACCTATTTTCTCTCTCAGAACTTCTCAGGGCAAAATGAAGGATCTGGCTGCTTGATTTTGAGATTTTTCCCAACTCAACAGAGAAGTTTTTGTCAACCTCTTGAAAGAAATAGAGATTCCTGACATCTAAGGGTAAAAAATTGTTTCAGAAATATATGCCAAAATAGTTAGAAGCTCATTTGTCTTCATTCATCTCAAGTTGTGAAGAAGCATAAATTCCAGAGCTTGGAGCTGGTAAGAAGGATGGTTAATGCTCTTTCCAAACTCCGCCCGCTCCAGCCCAGCTGGTAGGCGAGCCCAGACTGTCCGACTCAGACCCTTGTTTCACTCACTGTGCTCTTGGGGCTCCTCAGACCCTCCCAAGGCAGAAGAGCAGAGAGAAACAGCAGCGGGAAAGCCTCCTACACAGGCGGTGAGGGTGGACTGTGTCTCCCCAAATTCCTATATTGGAGCCCTCTTTAAAGAGGTCATAAGTTGAAACGATGTCGCTGGGGTGGGTTCTAATCCAGCGTGGCTGGTTCCTTATAAGAAGAGGAGGTTATGACATAGATACACACAAAAGCAAGACTGTGAAGACACAGGGAGAAGGAGTCATCCACAAGCCAAGGAGAGAGGCCTCAGAAGAAACTGGCCCTCCAGCCTCCAGAACTGCGAAAAATAAGAGTCTGTTGTTTAAGCTCCCAGTCTGTGGAGCTGGTTGCAGCAGCCCAGCTGCCTCATGAAGGGGAGGACGCGAGCGCTGGGAGAGTGGAGGGTGCAGAGTGAGAAGAGACCTTTACGCAGATTGGGTCCTGACCTGCCCCTGCGACCATGATGCTGCCCTCCTTGCCCTTCAGACCCTATGCCTTAACAAGCGTGAGCTTCCTCCTGTAATGGATCTGGGCAACGTAGCCTATGAGATTATAAGGAATCTGAGCCCCTGCTCTGACTCCTGAGATGGAGGCCTCGGTCAGGACGGAGAAGAGGGTGGGTGTGATCTGTGGGCACCTGGACGATGAGAGGGAGGAGTTTGGGCTTGAGAAGAAAGCAAGGAGGAAGCTAAAGAGGCAGCCCCCACCTCGGGCTCTGCGACCTGGCACACAGTGGAGACCTTCTTTCAGAGGCTCCTGTGTGTTGTTGCTGTATGCTCCTCATCACCCAATGTTTGCAAAAACTTAACAAATAATTGCTAATTTTTGATAGTTAGGGGTAGTTATTAGTAGTAGTTAGTTATTATTAATAGTTATTAAGTCCATTAATAAAGATACTAAAAATTAACAAATTTCTACAATATTAGTATTATGTTTTTTGCTGAGGAAGATTTGCCCTGAGCTAACATCTGTTGCCAATCTTCCTCTTTTTTTGCTTGCTTTTTTTGCTTTACATGTGGGTTGCCACCACAACATGGCTGACAAGTAGTGTAGGTCCACACCCGGGATCCAAACCTGAGAACCTAGGCTGCCAAAGCAGAGCGCATGGAACTTTAACTGCTACACAATGGGGCTGGCCCCTACAATATTTTTTAAATTAGCTATTTATTTCATTTGGATACATTGCTTTGCTCTAAATGGCCTAAAGGTAATCCAGCATAGTTGAATTATACACAAATACAGCGTTGGAAAAAAGTTATGCCATTGGTTTGGGATTAAATACTTTATCTTGGAGTCTTTTCTCTCTGAGCATCACAGTATTGAAATGCCTGGGCTGTGCACAAACTCTATGAGGCGAGGGGACCACATTTACTCTGATTCATCTAAGCAGCTAGGCCCCTAAATGCTATCCAAAGGCACTTACTGGTTTCATACAATTTATTCCACAGATGATTATCAAGAACCTGGAATGCTGGACATTGTCTACATAATAAAAACAAGACAGAAGCGTTCCCTGGCCCTGTGCAGCTTCTGGTCTCGACTAGACGGGAGGAGCAGGGGAACGTACCCCAAAGCAGGCGTCTTTGGAGAGAAAAAAGTCACAATTTGTAGAATATCATACACTGGATACGGAATGATTCTCATAAAACTGCTGATACAGGTGACGCGCGCTTCGCGTGTGAGACAAAGACACGGAGGGTCAGGAAGATTAAGGCGTCCGTTCACCCCACACATCTGGTGAGAGGTCGGCAAACTTCCTGTTCGTTGGCAGCGTTCTCCGCAGCACCCCAGCCTCCCCTCCTTGAGGGCAAGGCCTTCGTCTTACACGTTTGAAATCCATATTAGGCCACATAAAGTGGCCCACCAAAGCACAGGCTGAATTGTTGGGCGGAATCACGGCTTTGTTAATAAATTCCTGGAGTTCCCTAGGGATCAGTCTTGCTCTCCGGGGTTTCTCTTCTTCAGCTGCATCTGCTTCCTGGGTGATGTTATGCAGCACCATCACTTTAAACATGTGTTGCCAACTACCACATTTTTATCTCTAGCCCAAGTGAATTCTGGACTTAACACATCTCACCTCTCACTCTGCATCCTCCCAGTTAACAGAGGTTAACGGACATCTCCGGCCTAACCTGCTGAGAGAGAGCTCTTGATCTCCCACCTCCCCAGATTCACCCGCTGCCAGCCCTCTTCCCCACCTGAACACACTCAGTTCAAGCCAAAGTCTTGCTATCATCAGCTCCTCTTCTCTCCCGTTCTACACCCACCACAGGAGCAAAGCGTTCAGGCTCCACCTTCAGAGAACATTCTGAATCCTAGGGCTTCTCACCCCCTTCCTCTCCCTCTGCCCTCTGGTTGAAGCCGGAGTCTCTCTCCAGAGTGGCAGCAATAGTTTCTTCACTCATCCACCGGCTCCTGCTCTCCCCTTCCCAAGGTTTACTCCTACCCCCCTGGCGTGCTCCTTTAACACAACAGTCAAGTCATGCCCTCCCCTGCCCATAATCTTCCGAGGATTTTCCATGACATGGACCAGAAAAGTCTACAGGCAGGTGCAGTGGTTCTCTGACCACTGGCTTCCCATTGGACCTCACGGCTCTCTTCTCTCCCTCTGCTCCGGTCTTCTGGCTGGACTCCTCGCTGCCTCAGACGAGTGAGATGCTCTCACTTCAGAGCCTGTTGCCTGCCCAGTAACCAGTCCCCAGATGTCCACACAGCTCACTTCATTCAGGTTTCTCTCAGTCCTCAGGTCCTCAGAGACTATACACGCTTCCCTGCCTGTCTTTTCGTGCAGTTCAGGAGGAGCAAGATAAATGAGTAAATTAAATGCACTCGAATCAGACATTGGATGTAATGACCACTAGTGGATAAAGCGAGGGCTCCTTTATTTGCTTCCAAAGCTCTCCTCCCTCTGCACACTCTCGTGGGAACATTCACAACTGCTGGTCTGCCTGTTCCGTTGCCACAGCTCAGGCCCGGAAGCTGCCAAGGAAACCTCATCTAACCTCACACCATCCACTGTCTATGGCCAAGAGAGTCACAGCACGTGTCATCAGGTCCACTTGCCTTCCGCGTTTGTCTTTGGTACAGCCGCAGCCATGGCAGCCTGGAGAACGTTGTTATTGCTCTGGAGCAAAACCGATTCTGGGCGCGAGGTCAGAAGGAGGATGTGCTGGTTGGGAAGGAAAAGTCTTTTGGACACAGTGCCCAAGCCAGACAGAGGCTGGGCCTTGTGCTGAAGGCGATGTCCAAGGAGCCTGCGCCTGCCGTGTCCTCCTCTGCCCAGTAGAAGCCCAATAATGTGAAGCAAAGTCACCTTCAGGCATTTGGACAAGACCACGGCCCCAGCCGCCTCAGCAGGGCTGCTTTGCCGTGAGTCCCAGAAGTGAAGCAGAAGGGTGGGCTCAGCGTGGACTCGTCCCTCCCCTGGCGTCTCCACGCTGTGAGAGCCCACCATGGCTGGGCGGGGCCGTGCTCTGGTCACAGCACTCGCCCTCACTTCACAGGTTTGCAGTTCACAGTTTGCAAGGCAGTCTAATTTATTCTTGGTTCACAGCTTTCTTTCCTCTAAAAACAGGGGTGGGGTTAATTAAGAAATGTGCACAAGGCAATTTTTTTAAAACTAAGGATCATTTGCCTTCATTTTTAGTGTAGACTCTGGAGTCAGAGAGTCCTGGGTTCGAGTGGCTGCCTCGTACCTGAGAACCAGGGCACTTTGGAGCTGTCACTTCACTTCCCCAGTCTAGACTTCTTGCCGCCAGCACTGGGTTATTGTGATGAGTTAACCAGGAAGTACACGCAGGGTGCCTGATGACTTATTTGCACATATTACATCTTAAGTAAGTGTTATTTATGAATTTAAAAAATCTTGACCTGTCACCTACTATGTGCCAGGCATGATTGGAGGAAAAGACAGTGGTAAGTAAGACGAGACTCTTTTACAAAGTGCTTAAATATTAGGAAGGGTGGCAGACAATCACAAGAAAAATCTACATAAAGATTATACACATTAGTTGCCACTCTCCCTTCCATTAACCCTAAGACATACACTGGGATGAAGGTACTGTGTGTTCACATATGCAGAGACATACACAGCTCATACATTCACACATACATGCACATACATGTTAGGTATGCACAGACACGTGCACACGTGTCACATATTCACAAATGCATGCACATCACATATGCACACATATGTGCACATGTTGAATGTACACATACACACAGATCTCATATGCACATATGCATAGAGACCTGCACACATATGCATAGAGGAATGCACACACAGGTCGCACGTGCACACATACATGCACACACAGGCCATATATGCACAGAGACATGCACACACAGATCAGGTATGCACATATAGAGACGCATGCAGAGAACCCACCCCACCATGCTCTTACTGCTCCCTCACACAGAATTTGCTGTTAGAGTTGCTTTACAGGTTATGAGAGTACTGTGTGTTCTTTTATTCTTTCACTCAAACAATAGTTTTTGAGGACATACTATGTGCTAGGCACAATGTTGGATGTTAGGAAGAAATAAAAGGTAATAAAAAATGTTTTTCCCACCAATTTGCTTGTGATTTTGTCACAGAAACAGACCACTCAACACACAATCATGATGCTATTTATTACTTGTTCTGTGGAACGTTCAAATGCTCTGGTGATGGAGAAAGTATACAAAGAAGGCAAAGACAGCACCTCCTGTGGCCTGAGGGAGGCCCCCCAGGGGGCCTGTATGCTTGGGGCTGCTCAGATTTAAACAGGGAAGAACTCTCCAGGCACAAGAACATTTTGTGCAAAAGTGTAACATGGCAACAGTTTGATATGACTGGACACTAGGGAGCTTCTATTCAATTCAACAAAGTAACCCCGAGCAACCGGCTGCCTGTGGGAAACTGGGACCAGGCACGGGTTAGGCCAGTAAAGACTCAGGAAATTTTACTATGTGAAGTAAGTGCCACAGTAGAAGCTGCACAAGGAAGGAGAGGCATCCATCAGAATCCAGGATGAGAAGGAGAAGTCGGTGAAGGGCGGGGGCAGCTGAAGGAGAGTGTTCAGGACAGCAGGCCCCGCTGGTTCAAGGAGTCCAGAGGGGAAACTGGCAAACTCAGGAGCTTCCAGGGACTGTTGGGGCTCATCCTTCAGCACTCCAACACCGCTCTTGCAGGAAGGCCGTTCCTGAGGCGCCTGCAGCCCAGGTGGAAGGTGAGCCCCCCGAGGCATGGCGCTGCACTCTTCTCCTGTAAGGCTCTCACTGTGCCGGGCACAGGATAAGCCTACGGTAAACATTGATTGAAAGAATGATTGCCAAGAAGAGGGATGCCAAGAGAGGAGGTTGAAGCGTTAAACAGGCATTTAAGAACAGATAGGCTTGTCTCTCACCCCAAGAATTTGAAATCCAGGATCAATGGGCTCCAAACTGTGGTCTCATCACTCACCCTGGTGAGTCAGTGCTTTGGGACATTAACTTCCAACATATGCACGTGCCTTAATGTATAAACTCACGTGTATTGCTCTAATAGATTATGTACATCGTACAATATGTACAAAGGAAATTAGAAATCTTATAAAAAATAGACAGAAATAGATATTCTAACATGTCCTTCTTGTCCCTCGGCACCATATTACACTCCCGCAGGGTATTCACATCCCTTTGGAAAACAATGGGGCCTGGAAAGCCTAGAGCATTTCAGGAGGAGAATAATACACATTCAGACTTGCATTTTAGAATGCTGTTGTGATCAACCAGGTGATTCGGCCCACTGCAGTGCCCCACCTACCTCCCCTCCCTGGCACCTCACCCTAAATCTGTATCTAGTCTGATGCCCAGGTACTAAGAGCACAGAAGCAGATATTAGCTATTAGGATAAACCTAATTCATCACTTCTCCTGCCCTCCAGGACTTTAGTCTTTCGTGAAGAGATACACACAAAGAATAAAACAGAGATTAAAGTATAGTATTAGTTTTAAGACTTGTAAAGCCGAATTGAAGAATATGGTGAGATGTCCCGCCTCCACACTGAACACACAAATCAGACCCAAGTGAGGCTGACTGTCTGACCTAGTTGCAGCTGGCCATGATGTAGTGAAGAACTGTCTCTGACTGACCCCTTTACAGCCTGGAGACTAGGAGCATGGGTCCTTTATGTGTATGACCAGGTGGTTCGAAAGACGGAGAGAGCGACGGACCAGCGCTGCTGAAACCCATGTCCGTGACTGTGCGCCTGGCCAGCAGACCTGTCACGTTCTTGCCTCCCCTCCAGATGCATGAGTCATTGCTCGGGCCCTGGAGGAGCAAGTGGAGGATGAGAAATAAACTGGAATTAGTTCTTATAGCCTATCTTCTCCTGACATTGGAGAATGATAATCCCCTAATGATAACAGGAAGATAAACAAACAAGGGCGGATCCGCCGACAGCAAGGACAAGAACTCAAACACCGGGAGGTTAAGAGGGAACTCAGGAAGTTCTAGGGTTTTCTTCAGCACCTTCACTAATAAGAGGCAGCACAGCCGGCAGACTCCTCCGCTCTCTGGGCTGCAGTCTCTCCACCTCTAAAATAAGAGGTAATAGCAGGTGATCTCCAAGGGCCCTTGAAACTCTGACATTTTATGGTTTCTATAAGATATTCAGAAATTATTCTTGAACTGCCTTTGTCAAAAAGTCGTAAAATTTAATATAATATTTTAAAATCCACTATTCAAACACTAATGGACTTAAATGACAGGGGTGTTAAGAAGAACTAAATGAAAAGCTCGGGCTTTCTGACCTAATCAATCAACATAAATGGGCGGCAGAAAGGAGCACAGAGGATGGACTCCTGAACATTATCAGGAAAACTGGCTTTTGAGTTAAGGAGTCAATCAGAAGAATCTACCAATTGTGAAAGTTCTGGTGTTAGGGCTTGTGTGGCCCAGCTTGGAAAGGAAGGAAAACCAAGGAGGAGCAGATACAGTGATGGAGGGCAGTGGGCTGTGGATGCCCTGTGACTGGACAGGCAGTGTGGACAGAGAGCGGCCGCAATCCAAAAAGGAAGGCCACCATGTGCTGTGCAGACCGAGGGGCCGGCTGCTGGAATGTGGGAACACGTCTGAGGGTGATCCGGTCTGTCCCGGTGAAATCTTCCTTCCTCTGTTGACTGCTTTAGACGAGCTGGCCCACACATGGTGCTGACTTTAAATGCCGACTTTATCAAGGACTGATGTTATATGTGTTTACAAACGTAAGTTCTGTGTCCGCTCAAATGTTTGTCTATTCTAGCACTAATGTCACGATGCAGAGCACTCTAATGATTGTAGGCTCGAAGCATTTTTCAGGTAAGGATTGCATTCTTCTTTGTGTCACAGAATAACAGAAACCGTCTATAGCAGCTTAACGAAACAACAGGTTTATTGTTCTCATGTAGCAGTAAGCCGAAAGTCAGAGTCCAGGGCTGGCACGGCCCTTGGTGACATCAGGAAGGAGCCGCCTCGTGTTTTGCTCAACTATCCTGAGTGCTGTTCATTCTCAGTTCATGATTTCATGGTTGCAAGATAGTTTTTCACCCCCAGCATCACCTTTGTATTCCAGACACGAATAAGAAAGAGGCAAAGAGCAGAGGGCCCGTGTGGGAGCTGCGCGTGCCCTCTGTCAGGGAGCTTCCCCAGAAGTCCTGTCTTATACATTAGTGTGAACAGTAATACGTGGCCACTCGTAACTGCAGGAGAGGTTGGCAAATGTGTGCTATTAGTTGAGCACGTTGTCTTGAGTAAGGCAGAGTTTAACCTGAGTAAAAGTAAGAGAAAATTGTGGATTAGGCAATTAATCTGATTTGCCTATGTGTGTGTGTGTGTGTGTGTGTGTGCGTATGTATTTTTTTAAAATCTGGTACAGGATTTTAATTTTTTTTTCTTGTGAAAAAGATTGGCCCTGAGCTAACATCTGTTGCTAATCCTCTTTTTGCTTGAGGAAGATTGTTGCTGAGCTAACATCTGTGCCAATCTTCCTCTGTCTTGCATGTGGGACACCACCGCAGCATGGCTTGATGAGTGGTGTGTAGGTCCACGCCCAGGATCCGAACGCACAAACCTCGGGCCACCAAAGCAGAGTGTGTGAACTTAACCACTGCATCTTTGGTCTGGCCCCAGAATTTTAATTTTACATATTCTTTCAAAAATTTTTTCTGGCATTTTGTGCAAGATCTCTTCAGGAGAAACTTTAAAATCAGAGATTAATTAATTTAGTGATAATTAAAAGCTTTTCAAAATTACATAAAAGCCTTTCCATTTATCCTGTTCTGCTTGAATAGTCCTACAATTCTAAATTCTATTTAGCTTTTAGATTTTTAATGTAATCTGTTTTTTCCCAAATTTTTAAAATTGTTTTGTTGATAATAGGAAAGCTGTGATTTTTGTTTATTAATCATGTATCAAGCTAACCTACTGAACTCTTTTATTATTTCTAACAGATGTTCAGTTGGTTCCCTTAAATTTGTGCATGTAAATAATCATATCATCTGCAATTAGTAACAGTCTTATCCCTTATTAACAGTCAAACCTCTTTTTGCTTTTTGTTGTCTTCTGATATATCTCAGGAGTGAAGGGGGAAGCTTGCTAAAATAATCAAGACTGTGTTAAATTTTATCAAATGCTTTACAGTTACCCATTAAGATGGTAATTTCATTGTTTCTTTTTAAATTGTTTAATGGAGTGAATTATATTTAAAAAATTTCATGATATGAACAATCCTTGCATTTCTGTGGCAAACCCTAATTATTGACATTGTTTTTAATATTATTAAGCTGCTTGTTTTGATACCCTAATATTTTGTTCAGTATTATTCTACCTATGTTCATAAAAGAATTTGACCTATTTTTTCTTTTTCCTTTTATCTACTTTTATTCATTTTTGTCATAAGGATTTTTCTAGGCTCATAAAACAAGCTGGTAAGTTTTATCTTTTTATATGATCTTGAAATTTTTATGTAATATAGGAAACAGTCAATCATTGAATGTTTATTAGGAATTGTAACAAAAAATTTTATGTTTAGTGCCTGTTTTAGAAGTTAGTTTATTTTAAGATTTCTCATCGTTTCAAGTTTATTACTTCCTACGTCAATGTTGGTATTTTTAATTTTACTTTTAAATCAGCTTTATTGAGGTATAACTTAAATACAATAAATTACAACCACTTTAAGTGTACAGGTTGGTGAGATTTGACAGATGAAAAAGCCCATGTAACCACTTGCCCAGCAAGATGCAGAACATCCGCATCTTCCCAAGGGGGCTCTTGCGACGCTCGCCATGAACTTCTCCGCCCCAAGCCCCAGGTGACCGCTGGTCTGCTTCCTGTCCCTGCAAGTCAGTTTCGCTTCTTCTGGAATTTCATGTGAATGGAGGCAGACTGTATGTGCCCTGGAGTCTTCTGTCCGGCACAGAGTTTTGGAGAATCAGTCATGCAGAAGCTTGTTTGTTTCTTTTAATTGCTGAGCAATATTCCAGTGTATGAATACATGATTTTTTATCCATTTTCCTGATGAAGATATTTGGAATATTTTCAGTTTGAAGCTATTATGACTGAAACTGCTATGAACTTTTATGGACAAGTGTTTTTGTGAGAAAAAATGTTTTATTTACCTTTAGAAACTAGTTACTTTTAGAATTGCTGGGACAAGTTATAGTGTATGTTTAA
The DNA here is from genome assembly GCF_041296265.1 of Equus caballus. Lineage (NCBI taxonomy): Eukaryota > Metazoa > Chordata > Mammalia > Perissodactyla > Equidae > Equus > Equus caballus. Next base: position 104,934,381 of record NC_091688.1, read on the forward strand.
CTTTATAAAAAGGCTGCCTGTTTCCCAAAGTACTCCCAACATTTTACACTCTCAACACCAATCCAGGAGAATTCCAGTTGCTCTAAATCCTTGATAAAACTTAGTTTTACCATCCATTTTAATTATGGTCATTTTAGTGGATATGTAGTAGTGTCTCATTGTGCCTTTAGTTTGTGTTTCCCTGATAACTAATGACCTTGAGCATCTTACAAGGTCATCATATACTTATGTACCTAGTGGCCACCCATACCCTTTCTTTTGTGATATGTCTGTTTAAATCTTTCGCCCATTTCTTAATTGAGCTATTTGTCTTTTGATCACTAAGTTGTAGGAGTTCTTTTCATATTCCAGATACAAGGTCTTTGCCAAATACAAGATTTGAAAATATTTTCTCCCACTCTGTATTTTAACACTTCATTTTATAAGTGATATCTTTGTAAGATCAGAAACCTTTCTTTTTTGTTTTTGTTTTTGTTTGAGGAAGATTAGCCCTGACCTAACTACTGCCAATCTTCCTCTCTTTGCTGAGGAAGACTGGCACTGAGCTAACATCCATGCCCATCCTCCTCTATTTTATACATTGGACTCCTACCACAGCATGGCTTTTGCCAAGCCGTGCCATGTCTGCACCCGGGATCAGAACCTGAGAACCCTGGGCCACTGAGAAGTGGAACGTGCCCACTTAACCGCTGCACCACCCGGCTGGCCCCAGAAAACATTCATTTTGATTAAGTCCAATTTGTTAATTTATTCTTAATAAGTAGACCTTTTTCTGTCATGTCTAAGAGATCTCTGTTTAGCTCAGTGTCACAATGGAACCTGCCATCCTGGTCTCCTTGCTCCTAAAGATGCACAGTTTACTCTCACCTCTGGGCAGCTGCCTGGAGTGTGGGAAACTCTCCCCCAGATCTTTGCAGAGTTTATTCGCCCATTTCAGGTAACATTCCCCTCAGTGCTGCCTCCTCAGGAAAGCTCTCCCCACTCCAAGTTTCTTTACTTTATTTTTCCTAGGTTTACTTCTAGAAATTTTATACTTTTAGCTCTTACGTTTAGGTCCGTGACCCATTTTGAGTTAATTTTCTCATATGGTATAAGGTAAGCATCTAAATTAACCTTTTTGCATGTGTATATCCAAGTGTCTTAGCACCATTTGCTGAAAACATTATTGAATTGTCTTTCCATGTTTGTCAAAAATTAATTAACCATAAATATAAGGGTATACTTCTGAACTCTAAATTCTGCTCCATTGATCTGTGTCTAACCTTACTCCTGTACCACATGGTCTTGATTCCTGCAGCTTTGTAGTAAATTCTGTGATTGGAAAGTATAAGTCCTCCAACTTTATTCTTCTTGTTCAAAATTGTTTTGGTTATTCAGGGTCCTTTGCATTTCCATATAAATTTTAGAATTAGCTTGTCAAGTTCTGAAAAATAAAAAGCCAGTTTGAGGATTTTTCTAGGAATTAAATTGAATCTGTCGATCACTTTAAGGAGAATTGCTCTCTTAACAATATTGAGTCTGCCAATCCATGGACATATGGCACTTTGGTTAGATCTTCTTTATGTTTTCAACAATGTTTTGTAGTTTGCAGTGTACAAGCTTGACGCATCTTTTGCTAAATATATTTTTAAGTATCTTGTTCTTTGTGATGCCCTTGTAAGTGTAATTGTTTTCTTAATTTCATTTTCAGATTGTTCACTGCTGGCGTAGAAACACGACTGTTTTTTGCATGTTTATCTGGTTTATGCTGAACTTGTTTATTAATTTTTTGTAGATTCCTCAGGATGCTGTACATACAGGGTCATGGCATTTGCAAACAAAGACAGTTTTACGACTTCTCTCTGAATCCGGATGCCTCTGATTTTATGTATCTGCGACGTAGGTATGTATTATCTATGTATTGCTGGTTGAGAACTCTAGTACAACGTTAAAATGTCAGAGCAGAAATTCTTGCCTTATGCTTGATCTTTAGAGGTGTGCACACCATTTTATACAACATCGATGACTTCTCCTTGTTTTAAGTAAATTCCTTAGGAGATAGGGGGCCTCCTCGAAAGTGAAAAATCTGACTTTGATTCCTTTCCCTTGTAAGGTTTCCAAAATTGTTTTTGAAACCTACCAACCACAGAAACTTACATTTGTCGACGTGCTTTCTCTGCCTGATCCAGCTTGACCTCCAGAAGCCATCTTAGCTTAGGCTTCACGAGAGGCTGAGAACGGGACCCTTCATCGGGTCCCCATCAGGCAAGAGGAAAAGAGGAAGCGAGTGGGCAGTGGCCTCAGGATTTCTCTCAGGGCCTCCTGGACAGGTGGCCATGCTCACCGACCAAAGGCCACGAGGCAGAAAAAGGGAACAAGGAGAGAGAAGGATGGTGCTGATGTGTTTTAAACTGACACAGAACTTCTATGGCTCTGAGAACAGCAGTTTAGCTAACCCCACGGTAAGTACTCAGTAAATGGTAGCTCCTGGGCTGGCCTCGTGGCCTAGTGGTTAAATTCAGTGCGCTCTGTTTTGGCAGCCTGGATTCAGTTCCTGGGTTCGGACCTACACTGCTCTGTTAGCAGCCATGCTGTGCTGGCAGCCCACATACTAAAAAATAGAGGAAGATTAGCACAGATGTTAGGTCTGGATGAATCTTCCTCAGAAAAACAGAAAGTTAGCTCCTGATATTAATATTCTTATTGCTATCATCATTAACCTTATCACTTCTATTACTATGTGTTCAGACTGTACTCTGTTCTCTCCAAAGGTGTTTGATCATTCCCATTTATCTAATGAAAAAACCCATTAGAATAAAAATCCATTATGAGTATCACCAGTAACAAAAATGTGCAAATCTGTTGACAGTTACGATGGCACGTCTCCTGTGCTCTGTTCCCCAGCCACAGATGCAACCAGTGACCGGAGAAGTACCACGTGTAGAAGCTGGGAAGGCTCAGCTGTGAGGGCTGGGTGACGCCCCCGAGCCCAGCTGTATGATGACAAAGTTGTCATTAGTTCCAGGAGCTCTGAGTCCCAAGTGCAAGGACCTTCTGCTGCGCCCAAGAGACAGGCAGTCACTCCTGTCAGCTGGAGGGAGGGTGGGCGGGGAGAGCCCCAGGAGCGGGCAGGAGGAGGGGTTTGTGTCCTGCTGGGTCCTGGGTCCTCTTCCCTGTGAAGAACCTCGGGAAGCCAGCTCTGAGAGTCCTTGCACAGCCTCCTCTGCGGCGACAAAGACCAGCTCGAGATGAGAGCGTTCCTGGGTGCGCTCTCTCTAATCCCCTGCCAGGCAGCTGCGGTTTACTGAAAGCGGGCTTGTGCAGCAGAGTCTGCCAGGGAGAGACTGGCACAAGAGAAACAGAGACAGCTAACTCTCAGGGGGTCGTCCTTGGCAAGAGCCACTATTGAGGCCTCACGCTACTTGTACTCGTGGCTGCCGAGAACGAGAGAGCCATCTGCAAACTGTGATTCATAAGCACTGTGTCCGTCTGCCATCCGCCCTGACATCGTAAAGCTCAAGCAGCAGCATTGTAATAAAGAGCGGAGGGCTGCAGCCTACCAATTAAAGGCATCTCATTTATTTCTCCAGCAGCTGAGGCTTTATTTATTAGTAAACAGCTGCATTGGTTACACTTTTTACTCAAAATGTGCCAACTGGCACTTTGGATGATCCATTAATCCTAGATAATCATCTGTGTGCTTCGTAGAATCTGGATACACAGGTCTGTACGTATAAGAAGGTTATTAAAAAGCTGGAGCCTGACCTTCCAGTCGGCTGGAGGGCGTGGCTGTGGGCGTGGGGCCGGGTGAGTCGATACGACATGAAGTGTGTGGATGTGAATGCTGTCTGGCCCAGTCTTTGGAAAGATTTTGCATGTGGCTCTATTTCTGCCTTTCCCCCAAGTCCATGTAGAGAAACGTGTGCATTAACTTTCTGCGGCTCAGCGCTGCCTGCGTTCCTGTCAGTCTCGGTGCTGGAGACTTGCAGAAGCTGATTTCTGGCTGACCTGTCTTTAACAGGGGCTGGAGGGAGCCGGGACGGGAGGCAAGGTGTGTTCCCTCACCATGTGAACTTCTGAAGGCCCTGCTAACCGGCCAGTGCTGTTGAGGTCAGAGTTCTATTCTGGCAAAAGTGGTGCCAGGAGACCCACCCCTATCACTTTATTTGAAAATGACTATGGTACGCATGGAAAAGATCCACTCTAACTCAGTTTTTGTTTGTTTCCTTAATAACTGGGAAAGCAGATTATTGAGAATAATTGCAAGGGAGAAGAGTGGCCTCTAGCAGAAGTTAAACATTTTGCTGGGCCACCTTGAGAGAACTGATTTGTTGAATATCAGCATAGATTCGTCTATATCCGCTGATTATAGCAGTAATATTTGTTCCATTGTTTTTTCATTCTGGTGGATTCACATTGAAATCAGTCAGTGGGAGAAATATTCTCATCTTTAGAAAGGGCTGGCCGTGCTTCTATTATGTTTTGTTTTTATTTTCTGGGAAGTAATTGTAAGAGCAATCTATGCAGAAAGGTACAAATGACTGACTTTGGCCTACTTTAAACTCAATTGAATTAGAAGCCCTCTATAATGTGACATTGCATTTATGGTTGCTTAAATTATGTGGCTGTGTGATGGTCACTGGAATATTATTTGCAGACTGATATTCTACTACAGTGCTTTTGAATTAACAGCTATTGATGAAAATGATCAGACTTTCATTTTCTCTTTGTTTTATATTTTTAGTTTTCACAGTGATAGCCATTGAGATGGGTATGCTATGAACTTGCATAATAATTGAGATTTCAAATTCAGTAAAAAAGTGAAAAGAGAATATGCAAAGAGGAGATAGTTGTAAAGGTCAACATGCAATTTATAAAATTTTGAATATTTACATCTCTCTTTTTTTTTAAGGAAGATTAGCCCTGAGCTAACATCTATGCCCATCTTCCTCTCCCTTTTTATTTTTTTTTCTCCTGAAAGCCCCAGTACATACTTGAAGATCCTAGTTGTAAGTCCTTCTAGCTCTTCCATGTGAGATGCTGCCACAGAATGCCTTGATGAGTGGTGTGTAGGTCCATGTCCAGGATCCGAACCCACGGACCCTGGGCCACTGAAGTGGAGTGGGTGAACTTAACCACTACGCCACCAGGCCAGCCCCTTGTAGACTGTTGTAACAAGATCATTGCAAGTTATGTGCGCTGATACCATGTCTAGTAATGGATGGATGATCATCAACTAGTGTACACACGTTCATTTGCTAGAAACTAGCCCACGTCAGGTGTGCTATGTTGTTTACGAAGTGGGTTCACAGTTGAAATGTGGGGTTTTGAGCCAGACTGTCTGGATCCACATTCCCATTCGACTGCTTTCTAGCTAAGGAGCCCTGGGTAAGCTACTCAACCATTCTAAACCTCAGTTTCTTTACTTTTGAAATCTGGCTAATCCCAGCCCCGTTTTGGAGGATTATTCCATGATTAAATGAGGTAATTCACATAAAGTGTTTAGCACAGTGTCCAGTACATATAAGCTATCAACAAATGTTAATTTTAAAGAGATGTGAATCTCTGCAGAAGAAATAAAGAATGCAACAGTGGCCTCTGTCTCTCTGAGGGCCCACACTTGTGACCGCAAGCCTCCTCCTTGATGACGCCTTTGACACCGTCGTGTGCTGGAGCTCGCCACTTTGTCTCCTCTCTGCCCAATTCCGTGTCCAACAAAGTCTGTGTTCAGGGACACAACGGCAGCTCAGAATCAGCCATGGCGGGATATCTACCCCACAGAAATCAGCAGTTTCTTTAAATCAGGGCTCTTCCACTCCCAGCTGGTGTTAAATATTTACCAGCTCATCTTCCCTACAGAGAACAAAGCCCAAACCTAGAGAATGAGTCCCTGCCCTAGAGCCACCATGTAGCCGGTTAACAAAATACCTGCAGGTGCATCAGTCAGGACGGGTCTGGACATCCTTACTCATGGCTGCATTATGCTCAACTTGCACACACAACTAACAAGTTTCATCGTTTGGTGTCTTATTTGACAGCACACAAGAAGCAGCAAGTTAAAAGAGGCAACGAAGATGTCAAGAATGAGACAGGCAGAGATCTGACCGACTTGAACATTCAAAGACACACACAGGCTGATGTTGTTTACCGTGGAAAGAGCCCTGCACAGCCTCGAGTCCTCTCCTCACAACATTGCACAACTCTTACGTTCACAATGAGTTCCTTTAATTATCAAGGAGATGATATGTGTACTTGTACAACACTTTCGCTTCCTCTGACATGTTAGTGTGAAATGTATTAGTGATAGTCTAGAAGTCAGAATATTAATGTTGAATGGGATCTTGGTGACCATCAAGCCCAGCAGATTTCAAGTCTTTTAGCCACAGGACAATATTTCAGACGGTCTATTATACAGAAGCCAGACAGTTGAGAGGGGGCAGCTCCCGTTGGGAACAGCGCTGACGTTTGGTAGTTGCGCCCTGTCACAGTGGGGCACGTCCCTGTGTGGATGTCCTCCGGCACTCGGAGCTCAGGCAGAGTCTCTGATAGAGAACACTTCCCCACTTCCACGGCTTGGAGGTGAGAACGTAGGTTTATTCAAATCAGCCTCGATGTATCAGGGAACCACGCTCAGCCCAACTCTTACTCTGAGGAAGGAACCACATGGGATGAGGTTCTTGGAGTTACAATGATGGCATTGAGGTTCAAATAGTAGTTTAAGCTAAAGATTGACAATATTGATACCTACCATTTATCTGTCACTTGCTATATGTCAGGCATTTAATCCTCAGGAATTCTATGTGATAATGACCATTTCACATTCCATTTTCAGATGAGCAATCCAGGGCTTGGGAAAGTTAAGAGACTTCCCTAAGCTCACCCAGCTGGTCAGTGGCCAACTGACTTCAAAACTTCTGTCCTGAACGCAATACTCATTTGTTTCCCGGATGTGCTGCATTACCAAAGTGCAGAGTCCTCGAACGTGAATTGCTGAGATGGACAGATCTAGAGGGACAGGGACTGCTGTCAACCCGGAGCACAGAACCAGGCTCCACGGTGCCCACAGAATGAGGAGCGTCGTCTGCTCTTTTGTCTTCTTCTCTGACCCTCCTTTTTGCTGAAAAAACGCTTGTTTTCATCTACTGCCCTTCAGGTCTGACAGGGCAGATGTGAGTATTTTTCATAAAATGCAGCAGCTTATCTCCCCTCTCGTCTCACCACTCGCTGATGATCCGTAAGGCCCTGAAAGCCATCCTGCCGGCAATATCGGTGCAATAAGCGAAGCCGCTTCCTAAACAGATGGGAATGGGGTTTCTTTGCCACTGGGTGAAATCGCTTTAAAAAGCATCAGCGTCAATGCAGAGGGCAAGTGAGCCGCTGCTGCTGGGAGCCCGGCCGCACGTAATTCTTGCCGCTTAAAAATCCAACATTGCATTTGCTTCATCACAGGACCTTGTCCAGCAGCTCATTTGAGTCTGTTAACTTAATTGTTCTTTATTCACAAATGGGTCGTTCTCTCTGGAAGCAGAGCAAAGCTCAAATGCCAGTTAAATACTTTGATAAATGCAATGCCCTCTTGCACTCTGCTACCTCCCAGAGCATGCTGTGACTGCGCGCACACACACATGGATGCTGAATAAAATGTGCTTATGCAACAGGGTCCTACCCAGGATTGGATTTTAGAGAGAGCAAGCCGGGAGAAAAGTGCTTGTCTTTACAAGTCAATCCTACTATAGTTACATACATTTCTTTTACGAATGGATGCCAGGCCTATGGTAGAGGTGCCCTTATTCTACAAAATGAGCTAATGTTTCAGCAAGAGAACAATGACAACCATCTTTGGCAAACCTTTGCCGGGAAGTTCTCCTTTAAAACCGAGTGTATTTCCCTCACGCAGTCGTTCTCCCCATTATTGTTATTCATCTCTCATAATTAAAAGAGAGAGATTCCCCATCGTCTTTGTGTATCTTGGCCTCCCTTTCTCCTCCCCCCAGCCCCCAACACACATACCCCGTCTTCTTAGGTGACATTCTCCTACTTCACCAAACCTGTAACTTTAACAGAGGGTGACAGGGTGACCTTGACGACAGATGTTCTCATGGCAACAGATGGCACTGGCAAACCCGAGAAGCTGCTGCACGCCGTCTCCGTGCCACCTGCGCCTGGTCGGATTGAGTCCATCAATTATCCAGCTGCCCCATTCCCTGCACAGCCAGTGGATGGATTGGCCCGGGAGGTTTGCTGTGTGCACAACAATAGGCAAGGGGCCAGTGAGGACGCCGGTGAGAGGCCCTTTCTCCTCTCTTCTGCCTCCCCCACCGCAACCCCCACCCCATCACTCATCTATTTAATGACTTCAGTGAGTCGAAGGGCTTAAACTGTGAGTTCACCAAATGACCTTTAAAGACAACCAGCCATGAGGGCGGCTCACATGAAAACAAACCGACGCTGCTGCTGCCTCTTACACAGCATATCTTTGCATTTTCCAGTGATTCTGCCACGTCAGAAGCCGCTCTGGGACAGACACTCAAGGTGTAATATGCTCTTTTCTTGTCCCACTTCCAATCTGGCTTCCCTTTCCACATCCTGACCCCACCTTTTCTCTTAATCTTGTGTTTTGTTTGTGCCCAGTTTGAAGAAATAAAGATGACTAGTGGGAGGAAAAGTAAATAATATTAATAATCATCATTGTAACAGCCATGACTTCCTAATCTGTTAGTACGTGAAGGAGGGACTTTGTTGAGAACCTACAGTTGCAATCCTTGAGCTTCTTACCAGACTCACTATGGAGAGAGTTCTTCCCATTTTACAGCTGAGGACATTGAGGCTCAGGAATGTTCAGGGACACCCCGGCTCTTGCGATTAGCAAACAGGAGAGCCAAGCTCTGAACAAGGTGAGTGGGCTTTCCACGGCAGGACCATGCTTCTAGCCACCTGGAGAATCCACGATCTGTGTGGCTGGAAACAGTCAACACTGGGAGATGGGTTTGGGCCCCAACTTGCTTTCTTAACACAGGCATCTGGCTTGCCTTCTGTGTTCCCAGCTACTATGATAATTATATAATTTATTAATAAAGCAGCATGCGATCTCCAGTAAGTGGGTCAAGCATAAGTGTAACCTTTTATTATTTTTCATTAGTACGACAGGGTGGTTGAAGTTGGAACAGTTTGGCCCTGCTCTACCCGAAGAAAGCTGGAGTATTGTATGAAATCATCAGTGGACCTTAATCCAGATGGTGGTGTCATTTCTAAGAAATAGCATATGCTAGCGATTATGATACTTAAATGTAATGGTTTTATATCTCTCCAGTGGGCAAAGAAATCGTACAACAGGCTTTAGTCTAGGAATTTTTTAATGTGCTTTAACCCTCCAAAATAGAGTATTTCCACAAAGAAATGCTGTTGATGGAGCTCAGTCTAATAATAAAGGAATGTAAATTTCTGCCTTGTTTCACGTAATAATATGACAGCATCTGGATTTACTACTCTCTGAGTCTGCTATTTTACATAATGTTGCTGAATTGGGGACTATTACATGCTTTTTTTGATTTTAGAAAAATTGTCTTAAAAGTTATTTACACTCATTTTATAACAAAGAGGGCAATATAACTAATTTTGTTCTTGGCATGATTAGGCATGAGTCGTTTCCTAAGAAATGAGTTTAATTAACCAGAGAAAGAGAGTTGTAATAAATCATGAAAGTGGACTGTTACTAAGTGGGGTTAAAAACGTCTTATTTAAAACTGCCAGCAAATAAATCACAAACCCTAAGTTATGTGTTAAAGGAAGGAATTTTTCTGATTTTGAAAATTTCTGACAAAAGAGAAGAAAGAAGAAAAAAATGTGTGGCAAGAGAAGTAGGTTAAATTAGTTGGAATACTTAAGAAAATAATTGCAGTAGGGAGACCATTACGCTAATTCAAGTTCTACCAGTTAGCCATATGACTTTGGAAACTCATCTAATTTCTCTGTACTTTGTTTCTTTCCTTGTACACTAAAGAGACTTAACCCAATCATTCTTGATCAGGGAGTTTGGCTGCCACTAATGTTGTTCTAAAATAACACCAGGTCTCTCCCATTCCAAGTGCATAGTAGAAGTACAATCTTCCACCACTTTGAAGTTAAAGGTGGACGTGTGACTTGCTTCAGGCATGGGGAGTGAGAGTGATGCAAGGGATATGAGAAGTAATGCATGGGATTGAGAAGTGATGCATGGGATTGAGAAGTGGTGCATGGGATTGAGAAGTGATGCTTCCTTTCAGGAATTAGAGCCAGTGGGCCAACTGCCCGCACCTCAATCCCACCACTGTTATTGTCATATTAGGATGTATGGAGATGAAGCCTCAGTCAATATAGATCTCTGAGTGACCAGGATGATTAATTTCCCTGCTAACCTATACTTTCTGGGTGACATGAGCATGAGACAAACTTTGGTAAAGTGAAGCCATTGAGGTTTGTGTGGTTGTATTTGTCACTGTAGCATAACTAGCCCATCCTATATAACAGATGGGTGGATATCAGATTCATCTAGGGAGATTTTGCAGTAAATATAAGCCAGTGCCCATTCCAGAACTACTGCATCTGAATCTTCTTTTGGGAACTTCAGCTTTATGTGTTTGTAGGAAGCTTCTCTGATGACTCTGATGGATACTCCTGCTTAGGAAACATGAGAGAGTCCATGTACAAGTGGGCCATGAGCAACAAAAGCTTTGGTATAGACTTTAACACATGTTAACCTAATGGTTAAGAATAATAAAATCTTACAACTCCATGTTGCATTTCTGTTTACACAAGCATCTTTCTACTGTTTATCTTACTTGGTAGTTACAACATTAGTAGATTGTGAAGTGTGGCCATAACATCCATCAATGTATGGAGCATTTGAACCATTAATCTGATTGACTGAATAGTGCGTTCCCAGTGTGCATCCCCTCAAAGCTACCTGCTTAATCGGTGAAGAACTTTACAATAAGGGCAGATCTTTCTCCTTCAAGGGTCTCAGAAGAGCTGCATTTTCCTGTCTGTAAATTTCTCTCCACGGGCAACTGAAGCTTCCTGGCCAGGATCACACTGTTTAAAATATTTTGAGTTTTGTTGGAAAATATGTAGTTCCTATTTCTGGATTTTTCTATACTTATTTTGGGAACCTTCATATTTCTTTCACCCCTAAGGTGTGTGAGAAAGTGTCGTATTTAAAACTGACCTATAGAGCAAATGCCATTAGCATATTTGATCTTCAATACCACACTGAGTGCTCCTGAATTTAACCCTGGCTTGCAAACCGAATGCTAAGTTTAACGTAATCTCAAACTAAAACATAACAGCTGGCTCTTTCCTTTTGATAAATTCTTATGTAGTTATTACTGTTTATGTGGGAGGATTATGTACACTTATCCACGTGTGCTGTAAGTAATGCCTAGACATAGCAGATCCCGCCTTTAATACTATCATTAGGGTGCAGATCCCAGGGCGAAACTCTTTGCATCGACATCTTGGCTCCTTCACCTCCTGGCATGTCTCCACTGATAGATCATTTGACTTCCTTAATTCTCACTTTCCACAGTATAAAAATGGTCATACTAATAGGGCCAACCTTATAAAATTGTTGGCAAAATTAAATGAGATAAGCCAGTAGAGAGTTTAGCAAAGAAAAAAAGAGAAAACAGAGAGAGAGAAGAAGAAGGGAAGGAGGGAGGGAGAAGGAAGAAAGGAAAAAGAAAATGAAGAAAAAGGATCTGAAAAATTAATTGAGGGGATAAAATAACTTTGGGAAAAACTGGGTTAAAATAGACTAACAAATCTTAGCAAGCGACTTCTCAGAGCCTTTAATGTGCAGTATTCATTGTGAGTCTATAAAACCTTGTGAGCATAGCCAGGGGTGGGCAAACAAAGGCTCAAGGAAGACTTTCTGGAGGAGATGATACCTGAGCTGTACCTTTAAGGAAAAAGAAGTGAGAGCCAGAGAGAGTATGGAGGAGGGAGCTGGGTAGAGTATGGGGCCGAGAGGACGTGTCATGCATGGAGAGGGCAGGGTGAGGCCCATCAGTGCAGAACGTTCAATGGCTGTGGGGAGCGCACGATGTGAGCTAGTGAGGCCTAGGCCGAGAGAGCGAGAAGTTGGCAAGGACTAGGTTTTAAAGAGCCTTGTTTGGCAGGATAAGAATTTGAAATTTTTGCTTTGTTGGCAATGGGGGAATGTGTCATTGGGACCCCAGGAGGAAACAGATGGAAAGATGTGATTGAGGAAATTGTAATGAAGGGACAGTTTACAGAAGCATGGGCAGGGTTAGAGACACTAACAAGGCCTGGTGGAACATCCTAGGGTCAGCAACAGAGAGGGACAAGAGCACCAACAGCACCGAGCTTCAGACAAAGGGTGGACGGCCCTCCCAGATCCCTCAGAGAGCTCCAGCTGCAGCCCTCAATGGGGGAGAAGTCTTCGGTGGTGGCTCCATAGGCCTTCAGGAGAGGAGCGAACCGCTGCCCTCTGCGGCCTGGTGAGGACGGAGCGGGAGAACCAGCCCACCTCCTCCCAGCCTCCAGCGACAGAGCACAGGGCAGAGAGCATGTCTGCTGGCAAACAGAAGGTCCAGCACAGCAAGAAGAGAAGTAACGTGGTCTGACCTGAATTTTAGGTGAGTCTCCCAAGCAACTACGAGGAAAATGGATTGTGGAAAACAGGAGACTAGAAAGTAAGACCTACACTCACGTCCACACAGAGACAATGAACGTCTGGGATGGAGACATTCTGTGAGAGACTGAAAGGGAAGGACAGATTTACAGGAACATTGGGACATCAAAGTTTGTGACTGGCTATGGTCAGTGAAGAAGAGAGATGCCTCGAGGTCGGTTCCCAGGTTCCTAGCTTGGATGGTAAAGGGTGAAGCGATGTGAATAACTAACACAGTAAACGCAGGAGGAGAGGTGAGTCTGGGGGGCTTGAGGAATTCCATGTTGAATCTGGAGTTTGAGAGGCCTGAGGAATGTTCGTGCTGTGATTTGTCACTGGTGTTTCCATACAGGTTTCTCACTCCGAGTGAGAACACCAGGCGCAGGATGCAGATCTGCTGGTCACCAGACTCTACAGTGACCTGAACTGTGAAAGTGGATGACATCCCAGGAGGCAGAGCGATGGTGGAGTGAGTCGAGAACACCAGCATTTGACGTCTGAGTCCCTCTGTCCTGCTCTCGGGGACCCAGACACACACTCAGCTCTCAGCTCTTCATCACCCATCACCTAAATATCCAGCAAGAGATTCTCCTTAAAGTGATGGTGTTGGTCTGTTCCAGGAAGTGACAGAGAGTTTATTTTCTGGGTCTCTGGGCCTGTCAAGGTCTCCTGTCGAGACAGAATGTATCTTTATTGTAGATTTACTGCCCTTTGAAAACTGAACTGATGATTTTGTACAGACCCAGGTTGCCTAAATGAGACAAATACTACATAAACACGGCCTCTTTGTTTGTTAGTTCCTAAGCCACATGCGTTTTCAAAGCACACCTCTCACAAGTCCCGATTGCACAGACTAGCTGCGTGGAGCCCCCGAAAGGGGCCATCGGGCTCCACTTCTCTCCCTCCCCACTCCCGGTCTCCCCATGCTAACAGCAGCTCTTCCCATCCTCCGGCCCGGACAGTGTCCCCACGGGACACACGCAAGCAATTATGGTAACAGCAGCCACAGGCTGGGTAACCTGTGCAAGCACAGCTTCCTCAGAATCTTGCTTCAGATGATGGAAAATGAGCAGTCTCTCATGGACACAATCATATATGATAGATACATTATTGACAGATAGATGATTGATAGGTGATAGATTGGTAGATGATAGATTAATAGATGATAGATGATAGGTAGTTAGAGATGGATGATAGATGATAAACAGATAGGTAGATGCAGTTAGAGACTGATGTATATGTATATATCACTCACAGATGTCTACACAGATGCACACGAGATCACATGGATGCATGTGCACGTGTATGCACATACAAGCTAGTATGTGGTTGCACAGATGTGCATGTGTTCACATGTACATGAGTGTGGACATGTGTGTATGTATCATGTATGCATGTGAGTGTGTGCTGGTGCCTTTGAAAACAAGAGAAGAGGAAAAATGTCCCTGTCCTCCCACAACAAAGAGAAGACAGTAAAGGGTTAAAGCAATCACTTTGGAAACCGTTTTCCAAAAAAGCTGCACCCTGAATTAATTTTGGCTGGTAATCTATGTCGGGTTAAATAACTCCTCATTATTCTGTAACACAGCTGAGGCATCTCCAAATGTTTATCTTGCTTTGCACCCCGTGCCTTCTGGTGCGCTCGAGCGCCAGCACTCCTGGCTCCTGCTGGACTTCATTCTCACTATTTTTGGACTGGAGCTGCTGGTTCCAGGTGATTTAATAAATTGCTTTTTTTTTTTTTGGTGTTCCTTTTAACTTACCCATCTGCTCAACACATGCGTAACTTGCAATCTGTCGGCAGTTTACAGAAAGACAAACTGTCAGAGCCGCGTGCATTTGACAACTCTGCTCCCAATTAGATTAGTGGTAATTTTAACAGATTTCAGGGCAGTGGAGAAGGGGATGGCATGTTATTAAAGCAACGCTTCTGACAGACCCGGGCACATATGATTTCAATGTAAATTATTGTAAATGCTTTAATTAAAACTAGAGGAAGATTTACCCTTTTAAACGGTAAGTGATGGCAAGACAAATTTAAGAGGAAAGAGACTGACGGAGTTTTGTAGCTGGTTTATGTTCTGTGAGGCAGTGCAGCAGTTGAGACGTCCGTGATCCACGGCAGTGACGTGGGGCCGAGTTAATTATGCATCGCTTCCTCTCTGTGGCAGATGTGACTCAACCCACGAGTACAGGATCCAGAGCCTGGAACTCTCTGTGAAAATCTCAGCTCAGGCTTCTTTTGGAGCCATGAGGAAATTGCCAGAATCTGTTTAGCATGTTAAATATACGCATAAGAAAAAAATCTTGTTTTTGGCTCTTTGTTTCTTGTGTGTTTCACTGCAGCTGCTTCTCTCCTCATCTGAAGCCAGCACCGCAGCCTCCGTATTCCCACCCGACTTCCAGTCTAACGCCCTGAAGCACAGACACCGATGTGCACCACTTGCTCGGTGAGGCAAACCTGGGAATCACGCACCTCCGGTCGCTGCACAGGAACCCTTCTCACTGGAAGGTGCCCTGTGTATAATTTAAATGGGCCACAACAGTCACAAGTCACCATGCAGAGCATCGCTGACAGGATGCTGGTGTCCTGGAAGGAGGCCCTAGAGAACCAAGGACACACAAGGGTGGAGAGAGTCCTCTGAGGGAGCTGACAACACGCGTGATTGATTCAGCCATAAATCTGACCATTGGTTCAACGCCTTCCATTTGTTCTTAGACAACACTGGGCGTTCTATTATTGAAATCACCAATACATTAATTAAGGTTTGATATTCTCTGAACATAATTGCATAGAATTCTTTTACATGCACGTTTCTTAGTCACTTGGGAAGGGTGCACCATTTTATACATGGGCCTTTGAGTTGAGAGGTGTCTGCCCTTGTAGAATTATTGAAAAGACTGGAAGGTTCTTGCTACCCTACATGTAGCTAAGGCTTCCTTAGTTTTTCAAATTGTTTTTAAGTAGGTTGTTGCCTCACGTCTTTAAGGGCATCTTTGAGGCACATTGTTGCCACACTTGAATTGGGTTGCACCTGGCTGGGCTGGATCCTGATTAAACGTCTGCAGCAAGCTGAACTTTACCTTATTCTCTGTTAATGACACGTGAGAAGGGCATGCCTTCACATTTCCAGGGGAAGAAGTTAGTAGCAGGCTTTCTGAAGACTCCGCACCATGCGTTTGGAGGATGGTTTGACGTGTGTGTGTTGGATCGGGCAGAGATGGCATCTTGAGAGTGATGGAAGCTGCTAGAATGCTGAGTCAAGTTCAATAAACAGCAAACTTCCCCACTAACCGCACCCCACTAAGCCCTCTGGAGCCTTTCTCCGAATTTCAGACTCTTTCTTAAACAAGAGTTTTTTCTTCCTTTTGTTTTCATTTTTGATTTCCTTTTTGTAACAGAAGAAAGAACATAGTCTTTGAAATCCACCAGCTTCTGATAGGAATTTATCAGGAGCCCCTCAGTGAATCACCTCCAGCAACCACTATCATCTTTCCGAGCATTGGGTTTTTAGTCTGTGGGCGTAATAACCAGCAGCTACATTTCAGAAATCTGGGCGTTAGATCAGATAATGCACTGTGGGCGTCTGGCGTACAGTTAGTGCATCACACATACAAGTGCCCTGCGGCCCTCTCCTCTGGTTTTACTGAGGCTTTCACACTATTGTGTGTTGTGTGTCTGCTTTTCCTTGTGATGAAGAAGTGCAGAGTGGAACGGGAGCTCATTCTTCCCCTCTTCCAGGCGGGAATCACAGCCCAGAGGGTTTATCCTCTCAGGCTACAGATATATAACTCAAGGCCAATACGAACTCAAAAGCAATATGAACTTGAATATAGTGCAACTGACCTGTTGTTTCCCCCCGTATCCCTGGTGTACTAAGGAACTTTGGGTATAAAAAATTCCATATTTTTCGAGCCAGCCCTGACAGCCTTGTGGTTAAAGTTCAGCGTGCTCTGCTTTGGCAGTCTGGGTTCAGTGTTCGGTCGTAGAACCACACCACTCATCTGTCAGTAGCCATGCTGTGGCAGGGCTCACATAGAAGAATGAGAAGTACTCACAACTAGAATGTATGACTATGTACAAGGGCTTTGGGAGAAAAGAAAAAAAAGAGAGGAAGATTGGCAATAGGTGGTAGCTCAGAGTGAATCATTCTTAGCAAAAAAAACCACAAAAAACCCTAATTAAAAACAAAAACCCCATATTTTTAATTTGTCTGATCCTTTAATCTGCTCTGAGCTGCATCCTGCCTCAGTCTCAGTTGCTGGGCTTGCTCCTCATCCAGGGTGGTCCCCTGAGAGCCTAACACTATCTGGAATATTCGGGACAAGCATCCTGGTCTTCAGTCCACCTTAGTCACCTTGAAGGCTTAGAGTCCTGGACTATGAGGTCCTCCACAGTCACAGAGCTCTGTCACTGTTATCCGAAAGTTGGTCATGGGTCTTGGCTCATGTGAGCACAGAGATGCCTCGTGCCCCCTTCCCTCTGAGATATGTACATCTCCCAGCTGTCATGAGAGAGGAACGCAGATCCTGGTCCCGTTTCCTGGAGAACCCAGAACTCAGGGGCCTCATCTGACAGCTTTGGATTCTGGGGCTCCAAATCTCCCCCCAGCTCTTCACCTACTAAGTTCTTTAACTCAGGATCCCAGGCCTTAGTTAAAAGTAATAGTTGTAATGAAGTATCTTACTTCTTCCCTGAGGACTGGGAAAGTGTCAGGTTGCCTGCTGGACTAGCTGAGAGGAACAGCCGTGAGTCCTGCTTTGTCTTTCTGATTCTTCTGCAGGGGGGGAGAAGGAAACAAAAATACAAGATTCAGTAATCACCTCATCCCCTGTGGATGGCAGCAAGGACTTGGGAGAAACCCTTTTATGTATGGTAAAGATGGACCTTTAAATGTCACTAAATGGAATATGATATAAAACCCTTATGGACTTCCGTAAAGTCAAGAATGAGAATGCTGAGTATTAAAATTCCTCGGTGTCTGAGTAAAGTAATTTCACATTTCTTGAGCACTATATCCTAGTAGCTAAGAACACAGACTCTTCCCCTGGTTCAAGTTCAACCACTTACAAGCTGTGTAACATTTGGTAAGTTTCCTTATTGGCAAAATTGATGTGATAACTAGTACCTGCATGAATGACTGGCTTGAGGATTAAATGAGTTAACATACCCAGGCGCTTGGCGCATGGTAAGACCCAACAATCTAGCTGGCGTCCACGATGAGTTGGAAGACCTGAGCTGTGGATCCTGCCCTGGCCTGTCAGCAGAGCCCGCATCCTGGGCATGTGATCAGTGCAGGCACACAGTGCTCCACAATCAGAAGGGCCCCTTGCTTGGAGTTTAACGCTTTGTGGTCACCTTCTTGAAATCCTTAATAATTTATCTCTGAATTTGTGTTTTAAGTTAAGTCTGGTGGACAAGGGAGCATGTGCCCTGGGCTTAGAGCATCAGATCGCACGTGACCCCACTTCCAACCACCTCCTAAGATGGGTTCTTGGCCACATATTACCCACACCCATGGCACCCTGAACACGCCCATCTTTCCCCTCCTCCCTGCCCTCACCCCAGGTCACCTTCTGCTCTCACCAGGACCTGGATGTGGATGAAGAGGTTGGGTTGTGCCCCTCGTGGCATCGTGGGCAGGGCATAGCCCTCCCTAGGCTGGCACTGTCTCACTGTATTTGCAAGAAGACTCTTCAGTGGTGAGCCTACTCTAAATCCAGGTACTGAACACGTCCCAGAAGGGAAGTTGCACCTCCTCGGGGGTCACATTTCCATGATGGGTTGGAGCAGTGGACATTTAGCTGGCTGGCAGGAGGTGGGGCCAAACTACAGGTGGGCCCCCTGGCCCCTGGGAGGGTGTGTACTCACCCTGAGTGACACTGTGCTGGGGGGAGTGCAGCATTAACCAGCAAACATTAGGGCAGACTGAGGACACAGAAGAAAGCAAGACTTTACTATTTAGTACCTTTAATGGTACTCCTTTTCTGCTTTTTTGAACAAGGGACCCAATATTTCCATTTTGTACGGAGCCCACTAATTATGCAGCTGACCCTGCTTGTCAACCGTGTGCTTTGGGCAAATCATCTAACCTTTCTGAGCATTGTTTTCCTTGCATGTGAAATGAAGATAAATTAGATTTTCCCTCCCTAGTCATAGGGTTTTTTATGAGGAGGACATGAAATAAATGTGAAAATGTTTGCAATTTGTAAAATGCATTCAGATATGAAGTATCGTTATTATTTTCATTATAAGGCAGTATAATGCATTTATTTCATTTTATAGTTTTACACCTCCACTGAGATTAGAAAAGTGATGGAACTAAAATATATTGTATTTAGAATTTTTAGAGTTCAAAGAGCATCATCATATCTTTTGCAATAATAGGCTACAAAATTTGGAAAACGAGTCATGGTTCTAATTTGTTCTTTTTTGAATATGGAAAATGGAAATTAGAGGGAAAACGTACTTTCATAAATGGGAAGAGTGATCTGAGGCTCCCACTAAGTGGTGCAGCTTCTCCACAGATTTCTCTGAAGCTGCTCATTCTATTCCATGTTTCTGCTCTGTAGCCTTCTCATTATTACCACTGTATCACATTCCATGGAAGTTCTGGGCAAAATGAACTCAAATGTATATCTCAGAAAGTAAATAGAAACAGCTGTTAAAACACAAGCCCTTCCCCCCATATATGGCATATAAGATGATTATGAAAAACATGGAATTATTTTTTGGAAATGGTCACCTATTACACAAAACAATATTTTTTATTTAAATGAAAGAATAAGGGATGCTTCAAGCAAAACAAAAAACTCAAGGAAAACCATTCAACAGTCAGATGTGAGGGCTGTGTAGCAAAGACAATTTACCACCCTTTCAAGAATGGTTGCTCTTACTCTTTTAACCAAAATAGAATTGTATTATATATAGCATTTTCAGCTTTTTTCGCTGATGTCATAATACATCAATATGTGATACTAAATACTCTCACAACATAATTTTTAAAGGTTGCAATGTGGTTGGTTATACAGATGTGCACACGTGGTTGGTTATGCAGATGTGCACCAATGCACTTAACCAACCCCCTGCTGTAGTTGCCTTCTTTTTATTTGATTATTATTATTTTTGTGATTATAAAAAGCACTACAATCAACATTCTAGTATACGCACCTGTGTGCATACCTCTAGTTATTTCTTATGCATGTGGTCCCAGGGGTGGAATTTCTAGGTAAACAATATGGGCAATTTTTAAAGATTTTTCTAAATTTTTGCGTGCAGAAATGTTGTGCTAATTTATACTAACTTCAGCAGCATATGATTATATGCGCCTAGTTACTTTAAATTACGATGTGTTTTGTTTTTGTTTTAAATAGCATTATGTCAGTGGTCTCTCTTCCTTGTGTTTTATTCTCAAAAATTGTTGGAAGGCAAGCCATGGAATGTGAGCTTTCAGTCAGTCTCCAACGGTAAGAGTTATGTTCTCTCATAAATAGCAAGCGAATCCATAACCTGGAGACAACTCTTCAACATTTTCCTTCTAGATGTGCCAGGGGACCCTCTCCACAGAATGAAGCATCATCCAACATGTTTAAATATTTCCATGAAAAAGCATATGTGGCACAGTACGAAAGAAATGTTTCTAAGTAAAGGCATTTAACAAACTGTTATAGGCTGAATTGTGTCCCCCTAAAATGTGGATGCTGGAGTCCTAACCCCCAGCAACTCAGAATGTGACATGATTTGGAGATAGTGCCTTTACAGAGGGAATCAAGTTAAAATGAGGCCATTTAGAGTGGGTCCTGATCCAATATGACTGGTGTCCTTACAAAAAGGAGAATCTGGAGACAGAGGCACAGGGAAGATGTTGTGAAGACTCAGAGAGAAGATGGCCACTGACAAGGCAAAGAGAGAGGCCTGGGACGCACCCTCCCTCCAGCCTCAGGAGGAGCCCACTATCCCCATGCTTCCATCTCAGACTTCCCGCCTGCAGAACTCTGAGAGGTAAATTTCTGTTCTGTAAGCCACTCAGTTGGTGATGTTTCATTGCAAAAGTCCTAGCAAATAATACACACAACAAGTTTAACTTTATTGAAGAGGTGAAAATTGTCTCAGGTCTTAAACATATCATTGTTTGCATCAGACTTTTAAAATAAATTATTATTTTCCCTCTGAACATTTTCCCCGTGGAGTTTTCCTTGATTCTAAGGCACTCCATCTTTCTTTCATTTTCATTGTCTCTGAAATTGGAGTATCTTCCAAGTGATGCTAATTCATTGTTCATTTGGATGCACCTTTGTATTCTTTTATATTGACCCATAAATTGAGTGCATCTTACAATTAACAGCATCTTAAGCTCAGTGAAATCCAATATGTATGTATGTATATGTGGATATCAATTCATTTTAAATCATCAGCACTGATGGAGCATTTTCTACATGTCAGGCATCAAACTAGACACTAGATGTACAGTGAAGGAAGGACACACACTCACTAGGGGATGAGGCAAGAGAAAGGAGAGAGATTAGCAGAGCCAACAACAAAGCGAACAACTTGAATGTGATTGCGGTGCCTGCCTGGTGCCGTACGGGGCATAGAGAGTGGAGCCACTAATGTTAGAGATCGATTGGAAGAAATTTTCTTGATGAAGTGAGTTGAGAATATGTGTTTTAAAGGGTTAACAAGGATTTTCCAAGTAGACAAGGTGTAGTCAGGGGACTGGAGGGTTGAAGGTAAGAAATAATTTAGAGTATATGTTCCAAAAAGAAGAAAACGCTTGAGTGAGGACAAGAAGCCACATGGCATATTTAGAGGACCTACATGGCCTGGAACACGGTGAAGCACAGAGAAGCAAAGGTGGGTAGAAACTAAGCAAGGAAGAACTTGCATTTCACGAGAAGATCAGAGCAGAGTGTGGAATTTATAAGGCAGTGGCTTAGTTAGGCGGCTTCAGATTGTATAAACGGAATACCTAAATCAAAGTGGCTTAAATGATATGGATTTACTATCTCATATAACAAGGAGTCAGGGGCAGACAGTTTGGGGTTCACTAATTTAGCGGGCCAATAGTGTCAAGATTCTAAGTCAGTTTCTCCATGATTCTCTTGGGTTTCTCTAAAGAACACCAGGAGTCTGCTCAGATCTAAGCCTCACTTGCCCAGATGCTATGAATACAAGAAAAGAGGTTTTCCTTTAGTGCCTCTCTGTTTACATGGAGGATGACCTTTATCAAAAGCCTCCTGGTGGATTCCCATTTGTCTATTGTCAACAGAACTGGATCACGTGCCCTCTGTGAACAATAACCTCAGAAGCGTGTTATCAGCATGTTGGCTCTGGGGATGTTTTCATTCCTTGAATAAACTTCTGCCCATTACCTGGGAAAAACTGGGGTTTGGATACCAAGGCAGAAGAAGAGAATTGGCCCAGTGGTATCTGCCATATTTCAAAACTTCTGAAATTAAAAACAAAGTTAATAAAATAAGATTTTACTCTTCACCGTTGGGCTCAGTGTAATCTAGAATTTAGAAGCTCATTCACTCAGTCATTCAGTCATTCTCTTAACAGATATTGTTCAAGCACTCCATAAATGCTAGGCATGGCAGTAGGAGTAGAGGAAGACAGAGATGAATCAGAAAGAGAAAGAATCGCTCACATAGAAGAGCCATGACTGGGCCCACGATGAAGCAGAGAAGCTGAGGCTAGCACGGGGCTGGTGCGCCATGAGGAGAGCGGTGGCTGTCGTACAGAAGGTGCCGTCCTACGCAGCAGCCCACTTGAGACAGTTTGCTGCCACACCTCACAGCTCTTCACTGACTGCCATCCTGTTGGTAGTTTGAAATTACCCATGGTGGAACAATTTACCCCAAGGAAATTGGCAAACTTGCAAATCAGATCTTTTAAATTTTTTGTTTTCCCTCAGAGAGCCCGTTGCTGCCTATTCTCCAGCCCACTGCTGGAGACGGGGGTACAGGGCAAGAACAGCTTTTCAGGGGGGAAAGGTCAGTTATCCTGAACTTATCTTCCCATCAAACTTCACCACTTATCAAACAAACAAATGAATAAAGTCAAGTTTGAATTGACTGGCATTAAACTTAATTGACATTAAATTGAAGTGCTGACATTAAACATTCATAAAATGCTCTCCAAACTTTTCTCTGCTGTTCTGTTGACTCTGTACCTCTGTGTGGTTACGGGGTTGTGCAAAGACTAAGACAGGAAATCATGACAATCCCTGGGGAAGTCTTCAAAAGAAAGTATATTCTCCCCAGGTTTCCTACCCAATTTGGCAAAACAGGTGTCCTGGGTCTCAGAAGGCATATTGCTCAGGAGATGTCTTCCTGCCCCTCAGCTGCCTCTATATTTACAGCCTCTCCTACACACAATCTCAAACTGCGACCTGCCCTGTGGCAAGATCTCTCTAATGCTTTTCACAAACAGCTCTGAGTGCCATCTGCACACCAAGAAGCCTCCTAGGGCTTCAAGCTCATCTCATCCACCTCAGCCTTCAGACAGGTCCTCTCTGAAGCCAGTTTCCTGGAGAAAGTAGAGAAGCTCATCTTGTTCTGAAGACCATAACTTGCCTTCATTAACCTGCAGTATGGTTAACAACAAAATACGAAATTCCTCCCTAGGTCGACTTAAATCTCACATTTTAAAATTCAATCTCTTATCTGCTGCCCAGTGGGGATTAGAAAACAGATGGTGGCCGTCCTTAGTGTGAGAGGCGTTTAGACAGATGAACCTCCTTTTCTGAAACGTTTTGGGCAAATTAAATTTTATAAAATGAATTGATTTCTATTGGGGATATCTCTTTTGTGAAGGAGAATCTGTTTGGAAGGCGAGGAATCCTCTTGTGGAGTGATTGATTATCCTCTCATTTGGGTTTTGTAAACATCAGTGTTCAGATATTGGGTTTTCTTGAACCAAGGCTGGTGTCTACGTTTGAAGATCCATCATTAATCATCTTCACAGGCTGAGTAATCTCTGTTCTTTTACGCCTTCCTCAGAGATATCATTTTCTTACTATTTTATCATCTGTCTTTCTAGATGCAAGCCCATATCTATAGATTCATTAACAATTTTGACTGACTTGATATATTGCCAGTGAAAGAAAAGCAAATACACTGGCGATGATTTTGTAAAGGACTTGACTATTTCCTCAGACTGACCTGGTTGGTCAAATCAATCACAGCAATCCAATCAGCCTATAAGAGAAATAAGATTGTTAGTGCCTGCAAACATAGCTTTCCTACCTGCCACACAAGAGGGGCCGAACAAAAAGTGGACGCCAGCCTTGCGGCAAGGAAAGGGTTTTTATTTCAGGTGACATCAGCCGGAAGACAAGAGTGAGCCCTCAAATTTGTCTCATTTCACCTCAACTCCCTGAAAGAGGGGAGGTGAGGGGTTTTAAAGGTTTGTGAGGAATGTGGCTGCTTGTAGATGGGGTTGGGGGGTCATTGGCCTTGCTGGTGGGAGCTTTCCCACCAGCCTGCCTTTGGCCTTGGGAGGCTGTGTGTGCAGGGAGGAGGAGGAGCTGATAAGGAATCCAGGTGGGTGACCTTGTCTGTCTCAGTGGTGGATGGTGGATTCTAGAACCAGGGAGCCAGGGAGGGAACCAGGGAGGGAGCAGGGAAAGAGTGCTTTGGTTTTAACCTCATATGTGCTGGGAACTGATTTTAGGGCTGACATCAATATTACCTAACAGTTCACAGTCTTTTGTGTTTTTCAAGCACACCACCTCACCGGATTCCCACATACATCTGTGGGATGAACAGGAAAAGTATCATCAATTGCACTTTCTGGTTGGGGAAGTTAATATAAGCACATGAAGACAGACGTACTCTGAGAGCAGCTTAAGTCATAGCCAAATTGGTGGATCAATTATATATCAGACACTGTTCTCAGGAGCACATTCATTTTCAAACAAACACAAATTATTATCATTTACACTTTACAGATGAAGAAACTGAGGCTGCGGGATGTAAAACAACATTCGTATGTTTACACAGCTAATGTATAAGAGAACCAGCATTCAAACCCAGCTCTGTCTGACTCCAGGTGTGAGAGCAGCAGGCAGTTTGACTAGAAGCCAACAGTCCGGCAGCAGCTTCCCAATCTTCCAAGTGCAGCTAAGGTGATGTGAGTCTGGAGTCCACACGGGCTGTGGCGGCTTCAAGACACCTGAATGAGGATGAGATAGTCAGACCCTGGAACCAGCATGTGTCCGTGATGATGCTCCAGCTTCTTGGTAATAGCAGAAGTCACAGCTCTCGTGGAAGGCCGATTGTATGACGGTTTGGGGGAGTTGTTCCTATGGACCCACCCCTTGCACGATGTTGTGAGCCCCTAGTTTTGAATACTGAATCACTTTCTATTAAAAATAGAAGTAGTTTCCATTTTCTATTAAAAATAGAGTAGTTTCTGTTGTCTGCAACTGAATCCCAGAGGTTAAGAAATCTAATACTCTCTTCATATGTGTACCCAGGCAAGGCCTACAAAAGCTTTAATCTTTCCACGTTAGTGAAATTTGAATGTTGTTTTAGTCTCTCAGACTGGTTCAATTTGAATATGAATGAACTGCCTCCTCTTGATTTCTGTGGTTTTGAGTAGAGGTGTTTGAGCTTCAATCATAAACACAATAGGAATGGTTAGAGGATTGGGCAAAGGGGCGTTACTCTCTCTGGAGTGTGACTGCTGGTGGAAGGGCAGCGATTATTAGTGGAGATGAGGTAAATCTACAGGCAGGAGACAATAGCCTGGGGCGAGTCTCTTGAGTGAAGTAAGTGTGTAAACGAGAAAACAAGGGGCAAAACTAGTCGATGACATTGCCAAGCGCCAAATGAGATGAAAGATGAGGAACGAATTAAGGCAATTGTTTGGAAATGTCAAGAAATGTTTGTTGAGCACTCGCTGAGCAACATGCCGGCTGCCGAGGCTAAAGTGGTAAAATGCACACTCGATCCTTGTTCTGGTGGGTCAACAGTCCAGCAAGTGCATCTCATGCACAATGGCTGCGTCAGTCATTGAGCTCCCAGAGTCTTTTCTGCCACACGCGAATCACCCACTCCACTATTTCCATGTCCTGAATCTGCCATCTTGAACCACAGTTCATTGTGTTCATTTATGTCTTCAATACATTGAGATCAAGATGAACTCAGGTTTTCTCTCCCATCATGTTGTCCAAGTTACACTCCTGTGTAGATGAGAAAGTTCTCTCTAAACTAATAAGCAGATTCAAAATCCAGTTAATGTGATGAATTGAGCAGACAGCGGTGGGCTAATCACCTTCAACTACCTTCCAACTCCCCAATACGAACAGTGGAAAGGAAGGATAAACTATAAATGATACATTTAAAATACGTAGATGAGCTAGGGGGTGTCAAGGTAGGATCTGGGATTCTAATTTCTTTATGAGGTTAGGGGACCTCATGCACAGAGCACAGTTGGAACTAGGCTCCCTACTAGTTGTAAGTAATGGATTATCCCATTTGAGTGCTTATGTCTAGAAAATTCCCACTTAACTGTCCAGCTGTCCTGGAAACGTATCATATGCTTTGACCTGTGAGTGAAAAAGAATTACCTATTAAATTTCAGAGCCCCAGGCTTGTGCAGGATGTGGGTGAATTTGCACACTTCTAGTAGGCAAAACCCATCTGAGAAATAATGGGGGAGAAGTGTAAAGTCTGGAAAACCTACAGAACCAGGTAGAGGCAAGTGGAAACCTGCCCCACAAGTTATGTTTCCACAACTCAGAGCACAGTTGTGAAAACCAAGCAAGACAATTTTCACTGAAAAATAATTTATGGTTTATAAAAATGGTAAAGAATATAAGGAAATATACCACCACAGGAGGGGATCAGCAGATCCAATAAGTGAGAAGAATTCTAAACAAACATCTGGAAATAATAAAATAAATTGAAAGGAACATTAAAGTAAATATTTCAGTTATGTTCCAATAATATTACGAAGGAATGATGCTAACAATAGGGGGAACTGGCTGTGGGGTATAGAGGAGCTCTTTATACTATCTTTGCAACTTTTCTGTAAATTTAAAACTATTCTACAATTAAAAATTTTATTTTAAAGAAGAATGGACAGAGTCCCTCAGACAATAATAAAACAATGAAAAAAAAGCACAAGCAAATTAATAAAACAAAATTAAAATTCTAGAAATAAAATTAACAAATAAAAAATTTAAAATTTGTTACACTATAATTAGACAGTTGAGAGAATTAGTCAACCTGAAGAGAGATCTCAGAAAAGTATCCAGAAGGTGCCAAAAATAAATGAAAATACAGAAATTGTGAAGGATATATTAAGAAATATGGAAGGAAGAAAGAGAAGCTACAACATACGCTAATTAATTAGAATTCCAAAGGAAAAGAGTAGAGATGAGGAAAGACATATTTGCATAGTTAATGGCTGAAAGTTTTTAATAATTAAAGAAACATAGGAATCTTCATTTAGATATTGCAGAGGAGTAAGACTACACAATGTCTTAAAAAGAGGACGTAAAATCTACCAAAGAGAAAATGCATGTTGTCCATAAAAGAACAATATGATTTTCAATTAATGATAATAGAAGCTAGGAGATAACAGGTTTCATGCAAAGGAAAAGCAACAAGAACCTAGAATTCTATACCCAACTGTATTAATCTGCTAGGTTGCCATGAAAAAACACCACAGAATGAGTGGCTTTGTTTCCCCTGAGTTCTGGAGGCCGGGCGTCCACCATCTGGGCGTCATCAGAGTTGGTTTCTCCTGAGGCGTCTCTCCTTGGCTTACAGATGGCCATCTTCTTGCTGCACGGCCTTGCCTCTGTGTGTGTGCACTCCTGTCTCTTCCTCTTCTCATAAGGACACCTGTCATATTGGATCAGGGCCCGAACCGTATGATCTTATTTAACATCAATTACCTCTTTGAAGGCCCTATCTCCAAATAGTAACATTCAGGTTTAAGGCTTCAACAGATGAATTTTGATAAGACCAACTAAACAACTATCAAGAATGGGAGTGAAATGAAGATTTTCAGAAATATAAAGGCTGAAAATATTTTCCATATACATACCCTCATTTAAAGAACTACTGAAAAAGATTCTTTACTGAGAAGGAATCTTAGTTAGAAGGTAAAACAGAGATGCAAGAAACAAAGGTGAGCAAAAGAAATCCCTCAGACATGTTGGTAAATCTAAGTAAGAATTGACTCTAACGAAGAAAAAAAGACTAATAAAAAACAAAGCAAAAATAAAATGCTGGTTCTGGGGCCGGCCCTGTGGCTGAGTGGTTAAGTCTGCGTGCTCCACTTCAGCAGCCCAGGGGTTCGCTGGTTTGGATCCTGGGTGCAGACATGGCACCGCTAGTCAAGCCATGCTGTGGTTGTGTCCTACCTGCCACAACCAGAAGGACCTTCAGCTACGATATACAACTATGTGCTGGGGGGTTTTGAGGAGAAGAGAAAAAAAACCTTGGCAACAGATGTTAGCTCAAGTGCCAATCTAGGAAAAAAATAAATAAAGTGCTGGTTATAACGTGTAAAACGGGAGAGGAGAATTCAAAAGGAAGAGAGTCTTGATCTTATTTGAGGATGTGGCTGTGGAGACTACTGGCTGCCTTTATCGTATCCATTTTTCCTTTTTCACTAGTTAAAAAATATACATCCAGTTTGCAATGTAAACGTCTAAAGTTTCACATTTCTCACTGCCTCTTGAGGCTGGGTGTTCTTACGAGTTAGTATCTCGTCAATGAAAAGTAAATACTGTGTGCAGCATGTTTGGGTGATTTCTTAAGGGGATGTGACTCAAGGAGGTGGAAAATCACCTTTGCTTCCCCCTCTTCCTCCTTATTTATGGAACATGGGAATGATAACCCAAGCCCCAGCAGCTGTACTTGATAATGAACCGATGCTGAAGACAGAAATCACACCATAGGAAGACAGAGCAGAAAACAGAAATGTTCTGAGTGCCCAGTGACCATGAATCTGCCATATTAGCCCTACGGTGCCCATTTCTGAAATTACTTTATGTGATACATAAGTAAACTCATGTTGTTTCAGCTGCTGCTATTTTGGATTTTCTCTTATATGCACCCAAACCAACTTAACTGATAAACAGAGGAGGGAAACACGTAGATTAACTTTCTAATTTTAAATATACCTGTTTACAGGGAACAATTAAAATAGTAGAAATAATATGCAAAACTTCTAAACAGTAGAATTGATGTAAAAATGTTGGTGGGAGGTGCTTGGAGTATTAAAAAATGTGTTTATTAAAGTCAAATATGCATATAAAGAGTTCTAATAAAATTTTTTTATGAAATGTAAGCATGGAAGAAGCAATATATTCAAATTATGCTATTATTTTATACAATATATAATTTAAAAATATGTGTGTAATTAAATTCATAAATTAAATATGTTGTTCTGCCAAGAAAAACATACCAAAGCCGAGTCAGCCCCACTTTTTATCATAGTCCAGGATCCGCTCATTTCTCTCTTGAACACATGCATTTCCGTTACCGTACTGCGCCGACCTCCTCGCTTGTTCTCATGCCCGAGTGTGACTTACCTGAGTTCTTCTGGAGTGACTCTGGGCACTCTGAGGGCAGGTCTATGGCTCACCCGACTGTTGGTCAGATCTACTATTTTGTATCTGTTTCTAGAATTCAAGCTCTCAACCAACAACACTCACGTTTACAGGACCTGGAAATAAGTGTTCAGTTTCAAGTGAGTCATGACGGTGCTAAAGGAACAGGCTGTAGACTCAGAATAATTTAAGCTTGAATCTAAAGAGGGATGTGATGTATGTTAGAGGTTGGGAACAAAGGGTGTCCAATAGAAATAAAGACAAAAAAGACTTTCATAGATAATTACAAGAGCAGACAACCAAAGGACTAAAGTGCTTATAAAAATACGGTCAACCTCTTCAGAGATTTTTAAAACTACAAATCAAAAAATAACACAGGCTGTCTTCTCCCCTCTCAGACTGGGGAAGGTTAAAAAGATTGCTTCGGTTTGTTCTGACACGGTGTGGGATGGGGGCTCTCCATCCCCGGCAGACAGCAACCAGCCCTTCTCCTCCGACCTACACAGCTGGCTTGTGGGTCTCCCTTTGAACGCAGGACTTCTGGATAAAGACACATGGCAGAAGAGATGGTGCCACTTCTGGCCAGTCCTCCTCACTCCCACTCCCAACACACATACGTACGCGCAGACTGTCTTCCTTCTCTAACTGCTGGTTGGATTTAGAAGGTCAGGGAACTTCGGCAGCCATATATGGGAGTTGGCAGATTCCATCAACCTGGGTCTCAGTGACTACATGGACTCCCAACTGTGAAACCCACCACTAAATGAACTTTATACAAGTAAGAAACAAATTTCCCTCTGTTAAACCACTGAGATTTGGGTTCACCAGTTTGAATAGCTAACGTTGCCTTAACAAATGCACACACTATAGATGAGAGTGTAAATTTATAATGAATATAAAGGGGAGTCTGGCAGTGTGCGCACTGTGTGACACAAGAATTTCACATATAGATGTTGATCAGAAGGAAATAATCAGATAGATGTAAAAGATATATGAATAAGAATATTCACTTAGACATTGCTTATAATAGAAAAAAGAAAAAAGAGAAATTAATTAAATTCCATAGAGAATTGGCTAACATGTCACTGCTTTCTCATAATGGATATTTCTTCATTTACTTAGCAAACATTCAGTATATGCCATGTGACACCCACTATGATAGATACTAGGCAACATGGTAAAAAAGGTAAGGTACCTGCCATTGTGAAAATTAGTTTAAAAAATTAGACATATTTACAACGTAATTTAAAAATTTGGGTTATAGTAAGTTATAATAAAGGAAAAGTATGGGATACTATGAAAGCGTATAATAGGAAATATATGACCTGGGCCGTTGGTTAAGGAGAGCTTCCTATATTAACAAACATGCCATAAAATATGACAATTATGAATAAAAATGATCTGATTTTCCCAATAATCATACTTCCTACCCTCCACCAACCAAAATGCTTTTAACTTACTTGCATAAACTTTTAATACTAGAGACGAAACAATCAAATGTTTAATATTGTGTGTATTAATTTACTTAATCACACATATTATGATGTATTATGCAAAATAATAAACCATGTTAGAAGTACTGCTTTATTCCACTTGATATTCGTGGATAACAAGTCAGACTGCCTGGGACTGAATCTCGGCTCCATTGCCTAGAAGCTGTGACCTTGGACAAGCTTCATCCCTTGCACAATGGTGATCACAGTCATCACCACCTCGAGGGTTGGATGGGGATTTAACTCCAAAAACAGTGAGTATTTAGGACCGTTACCCGTCTACAGCAAGTGTTAGCTATTGCTACTTCTGTGTGCCCATCTCACCCTCAATGTCTCAGCACTCAATAGTGATACATGAAATCATCTAACGAGTGTCTTCAATTTTGCCTAAGTAATGTGAGCTATAACACGCTGTCACTGCAATTTTTAGTCTAAGCAGTAAACGCCCATTTACATAACATTGGGCCAGTTTTAGTATGTTTATCCTGCAAGGTTACCTCCATATCTGCCCAATGAAGCATCTGACTTCAGTGCTCTCTCTTCTCTCCCCTTCTCCCTCCCACTTCCTTTTTACATTTTTAAGGTAAAGTTTATTTTTATCAAAGTAAGAATTGTTTATTGTATCTAAGGGTGAATATTACTAACAGATTATTTTTTAAGTAGAAGTCCCATGCTTCATTCACTCCTCTTTGCTCTTCAACATGCCTCCCGTGCTACGTACATCCTCAACCTACTCCCTGGAGTAAATTCCCACCTAACTTCTAACTCACTTGTCAGCTTCATTCCCACTCTGGTGCTTAGATTCTTACTTCCAATAACATGACTATATTGTTTTTTCTTCACTTTTCAAATTTAGACATTATTATTTACTTTCTACTACTGAAAATAACATTCTACAGATAACTCTTTACAACCCGCCCCTCCTATCTTACTCTTCCCGTTTGCACTCTCCTAGGGTGCATGCCATCAACAGTTTGTTTAAGTGAAGAATCAGTGTTTGCACGACCGTACAATCGTCATTCGTATCTGAGCCCCTCAGAGTGTTCAAATCACATTTCCTATACTGCACAAAGGAAAGCTTTTCTTAGAGTTAAGAGCTGACTTAGATTTTTATTCCCTCATTTTTCTGATGATCGGTCCTTAAATCAGACCTATATCTCCATGAAAAGTATATTTATTTCGATATGAGTACAACAGGTAGTTAATCTGTCAGTTTATCAAGCTAAAGTGATGCATTGGTTTAATCCACCATTAGTGATCGAGGCAGACACGTCCAAGCGGGTAGGAGTTGTACTTTTTGTGTCTTGGCCTAAGGAATTTTTGCCTGCCCCAAAGTCACAAGGATTTTCTCCTATGTCTTCTTTTAGAAGGTTTGTAGTTTTAACTTTTATATTTAGGTCTATGATTCATTTTGAGCTAATTTAGGCATATAGCATGAGGTAAGGATCAGGCAGTTTCACTAGAAAATTCTATCAAAACTTTAAAGAAGAATGAACTCCAATTCTACACAATCTCTTCCATAAAATAGAAGTGGAGACGACACTCCCCAATTCATTTTAAAAAGTTAATATTTCCCTGATATCAAAACCAGACAAAGACAGTACAAAAAGAAAACTACAAAACAGTATCCCACGTGAATATAGACACAAAAATCCTTACTAAAATACCAGCAAATAGAAATCAGCAACCTATAAAAAAATTATACACCATGACTAAGTGCGATTTATTCTAGGGATGTGAAGTTGGTTCAATATTCAAAATCAGTCATATTAAAGAAACTAAATGATCCTGATTTCTTCTGTTACTTATTGGTTTGTCTTCTAGTAACTTCTAGTTAACTGGATTGTTAACTCAGAAAATTTCTATATTGGTTTTCAAAGGTCATTTATTTAGGATTTACAACATAATTGCTTATTTACCCAAGAGTTGATTTTTATTTATCTGGAAATTTGGACAATCCAACAGGTCAATATAAGAACCAAAGAGCAAAAACAAATTTAAAAATGTGTATAGACGAGTTCATATGTTAAAAAGATATGTTCCATTACGCAAGGTCATTTTTAAGAAAAAACACTGAGAAACTGAATTACATTGAGCAGAGGATGACTAGGAGGATGATATGCCAACTGTGTCTCATGAAGTTTGTCAGAGGAAACGGGCATGCCAAGCTGGGGAGAGAAGACCCAGGGCAGGTGTGAGGACAGCCGACTGCTGATGGGTGCTCCCGTAAAGTGGGGGTGTGTTCTGGTCCAGAGCCAAAACTGAAACAAAGGGATGGAGGTGAAAAAGAAAGAGACTTCAAATGAAATACAGAAAAATCTTTCTAACAATTAGAACTGAGAAACATTTCTTATGAGTAAGTCAGTTTTGTGTCTGCAAAAGTACTCAAGAAAATTCTGGGAAAGCACCGAGATGAATATTATAGTGGGGCTTCCTGTGTGGGTGGAGATTGAGCTAGCTGACACCCTGAAGTTCCTTCCAATGCAAAGATTCGGTGATCACGGGAGCAAGGAGCTGGATGAGTTATTTTGAACTTCAATGACAAGTTTTAAGCCCTATGTTTAACCTAAATTGTTCTGTTGTCTAATTTAAATGGCTTCAATTAGCCAATGTGGAGATGAGATCTGAGTGATAAATGATCACATTAACGTGACTTGAGGTATGTTGTGGCAGCCCCGCTGGGCCGTCTGCTGAAAGCACTTTAGGAGCCCCACAAACCGCTCTCATTACTTTTCCTCATTTTTAAATAATGTTTATTTTAAGTTTTCAGAATTCTGGGGTCTGTAATTACCTAAGGTTTTTATGGCAGTGAATAGCTAATTACTCTTTTTTTTTTTTAAGGCAAAGGATTCAGATTCTGTAACACACCCGTCGCTCTCCTCTGGTGTGATGCCAAGTCATGGGGTTCGCACCTAAGTCACAGCTTCACTTTTATGGGACTGAGGGTTGTAGGATTCCTTCAGCTGCCTCGTCCAACCTGCCGGGTTGAAGGTATCAGCTTAAATCAGCGTCACAACGCCCAGAGAGGGGGCTCGGGTACTGGTTCAAGAGTCAGTCTTGGAGAAAGATTCTTTTTGACCAGTTCCCAGTTACAAGACCCAGGACATGGTCAAATCTTAGCCCCATTCCTGAATGTGTAGCTTAGATTCAAACAAAACACAAATAAAATAGATATATAATCTAAATGAAATGGATCGCATTTCATTTACTTCTCAGTAAGAAAAAGATTAACTATTATTTCCATTTTATGCATGTGAACATTGAAGTTCAAAGACTTACATAGCCGGTCTCCAGATACATTGCCAGCAAGAAGCAAAGCTGGGACCAGAACCCAGGTCTGTCTGACCCAGAGCACACATCCCCTGGAGACTCAGGGTTCCAGAACCACGGCAAGGTAGGAGTAAAAGAGAAACCAAACTTTCAACTCTTGATCATCTGCCTTTGGCACAGCAGGCAAGCAGCGTGTGTGCAGACGTGTGCACATGCTCTTCCAACGGGAACAGCGACAACACTGCTGTGATGTACATCTTACTGCTGGAGGCTCCTGGAGGTAAATGTTAACACTATTACCCTCAGCACCTGTGTTTTGTGCTATTGGTGTTTGCGCCTCCGGAGCAGTGTAAACTCAGAGCTCTGGTTGAGAACGTTTCCTTCGTGGCTGGTGTAGCAAAGACCTGAACCCACCCTCAGAGGATGTAAACTGTCTCCGAGTACAAATGCTTTCACTGGTTTTCTCTTCACTGCAGTGTTTTTACAGACTGGGCAGAGAAGGAGTCAGTGGCACTGCTATCTGAGCTACACATTTCTTAAAACCCTTTCCCTGGTGCACCAGGCAGTTGTTACAAGATGACAACTGGAGAAATGTCCCTTAAGAACAGCAGGGCAGAGGCAGC
Organism: Equus caballus; assembly: GCF_041296265.1. Taxonomy (NCBI): domain Eukaryota; kingdom Metazoa; phylum Chordata; class Mammalia; order Perissodactyla; family Equidae; genus Equus; species Equus caballus. Next base: position 104,968,993 of record NC_091688.1, read on the forward strand.
GCGGAGGGTAATTAGACCGTGACCTGGAAATAGGGCGTGTTTCTTATGAGGCAAGTGATCAGAATGTGTGGAGTCCAGAGTGACTGGGTGGTCCGGTGGTGGTCACTGTGGTTCCTTCCTCGGCTTCTCTAGGTGGAGAGACACAAGGCCTGAGTGACCTGGCCTCTGTTTACCTCTCATCTTTCTTTCTGTTTACCTGCATCTTTCATGCAACACTTCCCCTTGTAGCCTACTTTCCTGCTGTGCTAACCTGCTTGCCATTCTAGGAGCACAACACTGTGTGTGGGGGGTTGTGTATGTGAGTGGTAAGGACACAACATGAGATCTACCCTCTTAACAAATTTTTAAGTGTGCAGTACAGTATTTTAACTACAGACACAATGTGTACAGCAGATCTCCAGAACTTATTCATGCTGCATAACTTAAAGTACACCCCTTGAGCAGCAACTCCCCATTTCTCCCTCCCCTCAGGCCCTGAAACAACCATCATCCTAATTTTGGGTCCCTTGAGTTTGACCATTTGCGATGCCTCATATAAGCGGCATCACGCAGTATTTGTCCGTCACCGGCTTATTCCACTAACTGTAACGTCCTCAAGGTTCGTCCACCTTTTTACAGAAGGCAGGATTTCCTTTTTCTTAAAGGCTGACTAATTCCGTAGCATGTATATACAACCTCTTCTTTACCCGTCACCAGTCCCTCAGTGGACACTCAGGCTGTTTCCACATCTTGCCTGTTGTGAATAATGCTGCGTGAATAGAGGGTGCAGATATCGTTTCGAGATCCTGATTCCAATTAGTTTGGATGAATACCCAGGAGTGGAATTGCTAGGTAATATGGTAGCTCTATTTTAAACCTTCACACTGCTTCCATAATGGCTACAGAACTTTTCATTCCCATTAACGTGCACAAGTGTTCCAATTTCTCCACATCCTTGCCAAAACTTCTCTCTTGTTATTTTTGATGTTAGCCATCCTAATAGATGGGAGGCGGTATTTCATTGTGGTTTTGATTTGCATTTCCCTAATGGTTTGTGACGTTGAGCACTTTTTCATGTACCTGTTGGCCATTTATGTGTCTTCTTTGGAAAACTGTGTATTCAACAAGGTTGTAAACTATCATAATTTTAATAAAAAGTTAAAAAAACCTGTCTATTCAAGTTCTTTGCTCATTTTTTAATCAAGTTATTTATTTTTTTTGCTATTGAGTTGTAGGAATTCATTATGTATTTTGAATATTAGCCCCTTATCAGATATATGGTCTGCGAATATGGTGTAAGATAGGGTCCAATCTCATTCTATTCATGTGGAAATCATTCTTTCTTTCTTTCATTCATTCATTCCTTCTATACTTCATTTTGGTGTCTGGGTTGTGTTAGAAAAAACAGCCAGTTTTCCCAGTCTTCATGGACTGGGCTCATCCAGAATATCCTCACCATCCGAGGGAGTCTCAAACCTTCCCTGTGGATGGGTCTTCTCTGGACTTATGTGTGTAAATTACCAGTTAGAGGAATTCCCAGTTTCCTTTTTTCTTCTTTTCAGGGACTCCTAATGTGTTGCTCCCTCTGCTCTGTCGGCTGCCCCATGGGCCTTGCACAGCAGCCGCACATGTCAGCTCTTCTTTTCTTCCTGGTTGCTTCCAGGCACCAGTGTGCCAGTCCAGGCCCTGAGACTGGAGAGACTGAAGCGAGTCCTTCCAGCAGCCACCTGAAACGTCTGGACACTGGGCGTGTGGTTCCATCTTCTCTTTCCTCCCCAAGGATGAGCCAGGAGCTAGGAGTCCTGCTGAACATGTTGGGCTGAGCTGGAGAGGGGCTCTGGCGAGCGACTGTGTACTCGTGCAAGCCTTCACCTTTGTCTCAGTGGTCCAGGTGTCTAGAGAATGCCAGGTCCAAGTCAGCGCTCTGAGGCAGAAGTCAGTACTTCTGGCGGCTCCCTGAAGTGCCGGAACACTGGATGGACAGGACAACTCTTTCTCTCCCCAGGGAGAATCTTGGATCTGGAATTTTTAACCTTCTTCCTCTGTGCGGAGACAGTGGGAGAGGCTATATGAGTGCTTTCATGTTCGTCCAGACTGGTCCATTCCTGTCAGGGCTCTGATACAGACAAGACAGAAACCAGTCCCTCGGGAGCCCACACAAAAATCAGAACATTGGACGTCTGTCCCGTCCTTTCCTTCCCTTCCCAGGGAGAGCCTGGGAGTCGGGGTTTCCTCTCAGTCGTGTGATGCTGTGGGGGGTGGATTAGGGTGACGGAGTGTCTTGCCTTTTCCTACCAGCTTCGATGTGGCTGGATTCATGCTCAATCTGGGTGCAGGAGCCTCTCAGCAGGGTTCTGGATTTGCCCCAGAGGGAACAGGTCTGTGCAGTGTTGTTTGTTGATGGGCCCGTGGGGAGAGGGAAGGTCCAGGGATTCCTGCTCCTCCCGCTTGTTGACATTACGGGAACACGAGTCTCTCCCACTCCACTGCTTTTACACATGTTGTTCCCTCCCTTGGGAAGGAAACCATCCTCTTTTTCTGCCAAATACCCAAATATCCTGCAGACTCTTCTCTGATGTTGCCTTGCCGCTCATGCTGTCGGATGTGCACGGCCCTCCTCTGCGTCCTGGCAGCTCCCTGTGCTACCTTGTAAACCTACTTACAGCGTGACATCACGGTCATCGCTGTGCTGTATGCTTTTTCCCACTAGGCATTAACCTTGATTTTGTTTCCCTAGAACCTAGCACATGACCTGGAACATGGTGGGAAGACAACGAATAGTCCGAAGACCTGCCCTTTAGATACATCATTTTACTTTGTAAGAAGCAGCAGCCAGGAAGGCCATGAACTTGAATTCCAGTCACAGCAATGCCACCAACTGCATGGGGTTACTCTCTGGTTGTCACTCTCATCCGTGGATCGAGGGCATTTGCCCGGATGATGATTGACCAATGTTTCGGTTAGCAGCAAAACCTATTTTTCAATGAAGTCATACTATAAAGCCCAAATAAAACACTGGAGCTGTTCTAATGAGAAAGGAGACTGTCTAGAGCTTGCCAACTTTACCTCATCTCCCGTTGCCCCACTCCCTGCTCCATGCTTGGAGCACAGTTGGAAAACCACAGACTAGGTGGGCTCCAAGGTTCCAGCCACACCATCCACTCTTGGGTTGTTTATGCAGTGAACTGAGCTGAGCTCTTCCTCGCTGCGGCCCCCTTCTCAGGCCCTGGGGTCCATCTCTATCCTCACTGGGTTTTATTTTCGTCAGCCTATTAGTGTGAGGAAGTCAAGTTATTCTGGGAGTCAATGAGCTTTGTTTTGGCATTCAGAATGTTTATTGGCTGGTTTATTGGGGTCTGTATTCTGTCTTATTAGTGAAGAAAAAGAACGGAATGTGTATCTTGGCTTTGAAATTGGAGTATCATTTTAGAATCCTGTGTGGGATCAGGACATACAGTGATCGCCAGGAGCCAGGGATAGAAAAAATGTATGTGATCCTATATGTGTAGCTTTTAATTCCTCGTGGTTTCTGGAAGGTGCTATATAAAATTATTATTGACCTGTGTAGTCAATTAAATATTGGCACAGAGGGAACACTAGTTTATTTTCTGGGGATATAGGAGAATAATTAAAATGCAGGAACATGAGAGCACTGTTTTTAACTCACATCTAGTTGGTTGTTTGATTTATAGGCGAGAGAAGATTATTTTACAATTGACTGGAGACAAATATAAGTAACTGTAAAATTCTGCCACTTTTTAAGATACGATTTCTGTGACTGTTAATTATACGACAGAATCATTTATCACTCTTGTTTTAAGAATCAAGCTTTATATATCTGATTACTTCTAGCCCTTTCAGCCTCATGAGATTATAGGCACACCTCGCTTTATTTCACTTCATTTTATTGCACCTCACAAACATTGTGTTTTTTACAAATTGAAGATTGTGGCAACCCGGCATTGAGCAAGTCTGTCGGCACCATTTTTCCAACAGCATTTGCTCGCTTCCTGTCTCTGTGTCACATTTTGGTAATTCTCTCAACATTTTAAACTTTTTCATTATTATTATATTTGTTATGGTGGTCTGTCGTCGGTGATGTTTGATGTTACTACTGTAATTGTTGTGGGGTGCCAAGAATTGTGCCCATATAAGACAGCAAATTTATTCAATAAATGTTGTGTGTGGTTCTGACTGCTTCACTGACTGGCCATTCCCCTGTCTCTCTCCCTCTCCTTGGGCCTCCCTACTTCCTGAGATGCAACAACATTGAAATTAGGCCAATTAATAACCCTACAATGGCCTCTAAGTGTTCAAATGAAAGGAAGAGTTACACATCTTTCACTTTAAATAAAAAGTGAGAAATGATTAAGCTTAGTGAGGAAGGCATGTTAAAAGCCAAGAGGCTGAAAGCTGGACATCTTGCACCAAATAGTCAGCCAAATGTGAATGCAAAGGAAAAGTTCTTGCAGGAAATGTAAAGTGCTGCTCCCATGAACAAATGAATGATAAAGCAAAACAGCCTTGTTGCTGATATGGAGAAAGTGTTAGTGGTCTGGATAGAAGATCAAACTAGCCACAACATTCCCCTAAGCCAAAGCCTAATCCAGAGCAAGGCCCTGACTCTTTCCAATTTTGTGAAGGCTGAGATAGGTGAGGGAGCTGCAGAAGAAAAGTGTGAAGCCAGCAGAGATTGGTTCATGAGGTTTAAGGAGAGAAGCCGTCTCCATAACACACAAGTACAGGGTTAAGCAGCAAGTGGTAGTGGAGAAGCTGCAGCAAGTTATCCAGAAGAGCCAACTAAGATAATTAATGAAAGTGGCTACACTAAACAACAGATTTTCAATGTAGATGAAGCAGACTTCTATTGGAAGAAGATGCCATCTAGGACTTTCATAGCTAGAGAGAAGTCAATGCCTGGCTACAAAGCTTCAAAGGACAGGCTGACTCTTATGTTAGAGGCTAATGCACCTGGTGACTTTAAGTTGAAGCCAACACTCACTGACTATTCTGAAAGTCCTAGGGACCTTAAGAATTATGCTAACTCTACTCTGCTTGTACTCTATAAATGGAACAACAAAGCCTGGATGACAGCACATCTGTTTACAACATGGTTTACTGAATATTTTAAGCCCCCTGTTGAGACCTACTGCTCAGAAAAAAAAGATTCCCTTCAAAATATTATTGCTCGCTGACAATGGCACCTGGTCACCTGAGAGCTCTGGTGGAGATGTACAATGAGACAAATAATGCTTTCATGCCTGCTAACACAATATCCATTCTTCAGCCCATGGATCAAGGAGAAATTTTGACCTTCAAGTCTTTTTATTGAAGGAATACATTTTGTAAGGCTATAGCTGCCGTAGATAGTGATTCCTCTGATGGATCTGGGCAAAGTAAATTGAAAATCTCCTAGAAAAGATTCACCATTCTAGATGCCATTATGAACATTCATGATTCATGGGATGAGGTCCAAATACCAACGTTAACAGGAGTTTGGAAGAAGTTGATTTCAACCCTCATGGATGACTTTGAGGGTTAAAGACTTCAGTGGAGGAAGTAACTGCAGATGTGACTGAATTTCTGCAATCTCATGATAAAACTTTAACAGATGAGGAGTTGCTTCTTATTGATGAGCAAAGTGTTCTCTTGGTTGGAATCTACTGCTGGTGAAGATGCTCTGAAGATAGTTGAAATAACAACACAGGACTTAGAATATGACATAAACTTACATGACAAAGCACCTGCAGGGTTTGAGAGGATTGACTCAATTTTGAAAGAAGTTCTGCTATGGGTAAAATGCTATCAAACAGCATCACATGCTGCAGAGAAACCGTTCATGAATGGAAAAGTCAATCAATGCAGCAAACTTCATTGCTTTGTGTTTTAACAAATTGCCACAGCCACCTCAACCTCCAGCAACCACCACCCTGATCAGTCAGCAGCCTTCAACATCGAGGCAGGACCATCCACAAGCAAAAAGATTATGACTCTCTAAAGGCTCAGTTGATGGTTAGCATTTTTTAGCAATACAGTATTTTCTAATTAAGCCACATACACTGTTTTTTTAGACATCATGCCATTGCACACTTAATAGACTGCAATATAGTATAAATATAACTTTTATATGCACTGGGAAACCAAAAATTTGTGTGACTCACTTTATTGCAACAGTCACTTTATTGTGGTGTTCTGGAACCAAGCCCACAGCATCTCCGAAGTCTGCCTGTAGTGCTATTATTTCCATGTAACTGAGTCTTAGATGTGTTTAAGAACTGACTGAAGTTCACATAACTTGTAAATGTGGCATGCAATAGAACTGTAAAAAGTACCTGGAATACACTCCATAGTTACTTTTAAATCTGTTTGTTCTGGGAGAAGGTAAAAATTAAAAAATTTAAATCAAGGTAAGAGATTAAAACCTACTGCATCAACTTTGCTTCCAACCATAATGGAGTAACTGGTAGAAATTTGAGCTCTTAAAGCACATGACTAGGAAGCTGGACCAACTATGTGAACAGCTGTTTTCTGACATCAAGCAGCAGGCAGCACAGGAATGTGATCCTTGATCAAGAGAATCAAACAAGGCAAGTCCTGCACTTGGCCCAATTTTTTCCCCAGAGGCATTTTCTGTTCACTATAGGAAAGGGGAGCCCAAACAGATTACTGGTCTCTCTGAAAGGAGACAGAAATCAGAATTTGGGAGGCTGATGTACATGTGATTATCAAAGTAAAGTAATAGAAAAGAAGGAGTTATGCAGAGAAAAGCTTGATAAACCTGCATGGATTCCTGTGAGTCTGGCTGAACATGAAGTGGCACATGCATAATGCAAGGAAACACGAGGCCAGAAAAGGACAACTATCATGGAAGGAGCAGTTACCACCAGGTGAAAGTTGAACAATTTCCACAGCTCCCACGGGGCTGGAAGACTTTCGGTTTCTAACCATCCAGAGTGGAGAACCTGCGTTGAACGCCTGGGGTGCTCAGCAGGGACCTGGGAAGGATCACAGCTGTACAGTGAGTCCACATCAGGCTCAGAGTAAAGTCTACTTGTGATCACCTTTTAAAAATCTTAAAATAAGGCTCAAAGGAATTAAGGTGATCTGCAAGGGACTTAATGACCTGTAAAAGACAAATTCAACAATCTTTAAAGGATGACAACAAAATCCACACACTCAACAATGTTATATCCACAAATTTAGCATCGAATAAAAAATTACAGTGCATGTGAAGAAGCACAGGAAAATTTGACCTGTAACAAGGAGAAGAATAGTCAATAGAAACAGACCCAGAAATGTAAGAACTGATAAACGGATAAGAACTTTAAAACAGCTATTATCAACAAGAGTAGGATTTCAAAGGAAATTTTAGTATAATAAAGAAAGAAGGGAATATATTTAAAAAAGAATCTTTAGAGTTGAAAATATCTATAATGTCTGAAAAATTTTAAAAATCCCTCGGGAGTAACAACAGAGTAGACACTGCAAAAGAAAAGAGAGTGAACATGGAGACAGAGCAGGAGACAGAATACAAGCCAAGACTCAAGGACGAAGCTGCAATGATCAGAGCTGCAGTGATGTGGGAGACAGTGTTAAACACACTAATGAGATTTAGCTGAAGTCCCAGAAAAGGGAAGGGAGTGGTCGGAAAAATCATTTGAAAACAATGGTTAATTATTTTATCAATTTTATAAAACCACATATCCAAGATGCTGAAAAGAAAAAGCAAAAACCAAAAGATCCCCAAAGCAGGATGAACAAAAAGAAAATCACACCAAGGTGCATCATAATCAAAATGCTGAAAATCAGAAACTGAAAAAAATCTGAAAAGCAGCAGGAAGGTGGTTGGGCAGAAGACATGTTACATACATGAGAACAAAAGAATGTCTTGTAACTTTTCTTCAGAAAAAGGGAAAAAGTAACAAGGACAAATGGGAAAAATAGAAAACAGATGTCAAGATGGTAGAATTAAACCCAATCAGACAAATACATTAAATGAAAATGATCTAAAACTCAAAGTACAAGCAGAGATTATCAGGCTGGATTAAAAACACATGACTCTATGTTGTCTACAAGAAACTCATGTTAAATATAAAGAGATAGATTAAAAGTAAAAAGAGAGGAAGATATACCATATAAGCATCATTAAAAACAGGAGAAGCTGCGTTGTTGTTGAAGACAAGGGATATTGCCAGAGATTTAAAAAAAAGAGGCGCTCCTAGTTATAAATGGACCACCCTCTTCAAAAGGATGCCATAGTCTTAATGCATATGCACCTAGTAACAGAGTCAAAATACATGAAGCAAAAATTGAGATCTAAAAAGATAAATAAACACATCCACAATTATAGTTGGAGGTTTCAAAATGCCTTCTCTCAATAACTGATAGAGCAAGTAGACAGAAAATCGGTAAGGACAGAGAAGGCTTGAACAACACTATCACTAACACTACTGGACATTTATCCAGCAATATACCCATTAATGTGGAACACACGTTCTCTTAAAGTGCACGTGAACCAGTCACCATGATAGATCCTATGCTAGACCATAAAACAAGTTTAAATGCATTTCACCAGACTGAAATCACACAGAGTACCTTCTCTGATCACAACATGATGAAATTAGAAGTCAGGATCAGAACAAATCTGGAAAAACCTCAATCATTTGGAAATTCTCCTGAGGCTAATAACTGTGAAAAACGGCTAAGCATAAAGGGGACACTTGGTGCTCATTTCACAGTCAATAACCTAGTAACTCCCAACTAAGAATTATCCCTCCTCTCTATCGTCACTCACCATGCAATGGCTGATTTCCACATGTACACAGAGAACTCAAAATTTCGTCCATCTACACTATTGTCCAGAAAATACTAGCCTCCTAAGAATTGGAAAAGTAGCTGGATATAATTTATTTTATTTGAGAAATAAGTTCGATTTAATGTTAAGAATATTAAAAAAAATCAGTGCAACTTGCTTTATTCTGTTTGAACATATTGTATAATTCTCACTACCCCATCCTGTATGTTAAAAAAGCACTCTTTCACTTACTCTTCCTTCGTCACATTAGACTCAGCCCGACGCTCCAGTCTGTGGGAGCTTTCTGTACCTGATTTGATTGTCAAAAGGGCTAACATTCTCTATGCTGGGCTATCTTCCCACTTGACAAACATCTTTTAGATATCGTTCACACTTTCATCCTGCTCTCCTGCCATTAGAGCAGATTTGTATGACATGAATCTCTTTCCTTGGGATAAGCTCCTTCTCACAAGTCTGCTCCATCCTCGTAAGTAGAAAATAATGATATGGCTGCACTTTCAGATTCTGTTCTCTCTAAGGAAGGAGAGAGGTTGAATGGGGAGAGTGAGGAAATGATTTCTGTATGTCAGGGCCTGTCCTCGGTGAGCTGGCCAACACTTTGTTTAATAGTCATCAAGAACATTGCCTGTTGGCCATCTGTATATCTTCTTTGGAGAAATTTCTGTTCAGATCTTTTGCCTATTTCTTAATTGGGTTGTTGGTTTTTTTGTTGTTGAGACGTATGAGTTCTTTGTATATTTTGGATATTAACCCCTTATCTGATATATGGTTTGAAAATATCTTCTCCCAATTGTTAGGTTGTCTTTTTGTTTTGTTGATGGTTTCCTTTGCTGTGCAGAAGCTTTTTAGTTTGATCTAGATGGATGGCCAACAGGCACATGAAAATATGTTCTATATCATTAGCTATCAGAGAAATGCAAATCAGAACTACAATGAGGTATCACCTCAGTCCAGTCAGAATGGCTATAATTAACAAGACAGGAAACAGCAAATGTTGGAGAGGATGTGGAGAGAAGGGAACCCTCGTACACTGCTGGTGGGAGTGCAAACTGGTGCAGCCACTATGGAAAGCAGTATAGAGTATCCTCAGAAAATTAAGAATAGACCTACCATATGATCCAGATATTCCACTGCTGGGTATTTATCCAAAGAACTTGAAAACACAAATGCATAAAGATACATGCACCCCTATGTTCATTGCAGCATTATTCACTATAGCCAAGACTTGGAAGCAATGTAGGTACCCATTAGGGACAAATGGATAAAGAAGATGTGGCATATATACATAATGGAATACTACTCAGCCATAAGAAATGATGAAATCTGGCCACTTGTGACAACTTGGACGGAGCTTGAGGGTATTATGTGAAGTGAAATAAGTCAGAGGGAGAAAGTCAAATACCATATGATCTCACTCATAAGCAGAAGATAAAAACAATGACAAACAAACACATAGCAATGGAGATTGGATTGGTGGTTACATAGGGGAGGGGGGAAGGAGGAGGGCAAAAAGAAGGATTAGGCTCCCATGTGAGGGGATGGACTATAATTAGTTTTCGGATGGTGAACATGACGTAATCTACACAGAATTCAAAATAAATTATGATGTACATCTGAAAGCTATATAATGTTATAATCCAATGTTACTGCAATAAAAAAATAAAATTAATTAATTAATTTAAAAAAGAGGGGTCGGCCCAGTGGCGCAGCAATTAAGTGCACACGTTCCACTTCTCGGCTGCCCATGGTTCGCCGGCTCAGATCCCTGGTGCAGACATGGCACCGCTTGGTAAAAGCCATGCTGTGGTAGGCATCCCACATATAAAACAGAGGAAGATGGGCACGGATGTTAGCTCAGGGCCAGTCTTCCTCAGCAAAAAGAGGACGGTTGGCAGTAGTTAGCTCAGGGCTAATCTTCCTCAAAAAAAAAAAAAAAGAACATTGCCCAAATCTGATGCTTGAGGTTGATCATACCAACATTCAGGCTGTTACTATCTGCAAAAGTAGTCCCCCCACCACTGGGGCTGCCTCTTGATATCTGTGCCAAGGTTGCTAGCACTTGAGGGTGCTGAATTTTCTGTCGAGGCTGTTTTCCATTATCGCTGTAGCTACTAGTATTGTTTCCGCTCACTGCAGGAGTTGCTGTCCGCACTGTAGCTTATAGCTGTTTGTTTACTTACTTGCCTCTTCCTTATGTATTACTCATTGTTTTATTGGAGTTCTATAAAGCTGGGATTCAGCCATAAAATGATGGGAATTGGGTGAATGAAAAATCTGAATGAGGGACATGAAGTTATACTTACTCACCTTCTACTCCAATGCTTAGTTTTGATCCAGCTTGTGGTTCTTGACTTTCTGTTCCTTTAGAAGGTGTTCTTTTCAAGTTTACCGAGTCCTCAATCAATACACTCTTGGGGCCCTTTTCTTACGACTTGAAGACATGGTTGAGTCCTGTGGTGATCCCATGTAGCTCAGGCTGCAACAGCTGCTACGTGTGTTATTCCTGTTGGGTCCTGAGAAGCAGCGGGGGGCTCTGCGGCCGTGCAAACATGGGCGCTACATGGCCTCTGACCTCAAGCAGCTTGCAAGTTCCTTTACCTAAATCCCTTAAATGTGTTCATACAGTAAAGGTCACCGATGTGTTTGTGAAGCACCAGTTCTTCCTGTGGCTCCACAAGGCCAAAGGGCAAAGAGAAATAAGCAGGAAGTAAGGGTGACCCGGTAGCTTCTTTCCCTTTTATAGCTGTCAATTCAGCACTCTAAAATTCCGAATTTCTAGGCAGTTGACAAGCTCTTGATTTTACCACCAATTAAAGGACACAGATAGGCTGTCAGATACTTTTCTCCTAAAGGTAGAGAAGGTGGAAAGTGAGCGCTGGGTGATAGCTCTGCACTTTCATCTGTGCCACTAGTTCTGAGATTCCTGTCCATCTCAGGGGACAAAATTTCAGAAAACGGCAACCTTCTAAAATTTGCCAGAAAAAGGGGATATGTATCAGATATTGGCAGACATGCTCAACAACCATGTGTATCAGAGAGATATTGGCAGTCACACTAACATTAGTTACAACTCTTACCCACTGGGATTTGTTTCCACTTTGCAAATTACTGGGGGCTTGACTCATGGTTCTGTGGCTCCTAAAGGAGCTTCCTTTCCTCCCTTTAAAAGAGTGTGTCTCCAGAATAGATCCCAGAAGTAGAGTCCAGAAAGATTCCCCTGTGATCTCAGAAGCAAGACTTTCAAAGACGATGTATTTTGACCTGAATTTTAGTAATATGAATATAAAGTCAAGAAAATGGAGCCCCCATTTTATCACCTTTTGGAGCGTATCAATACTTTTAAAGTTATAGAACTGTCTTTTATCTTCTTTCAAGCTACTCTGTACTGTATTTAAACCATGAGTCATTGTTTATATAATTTAATTAACATTGGCCAGTGCCTGCAACTAAAACACTGTCTTAAAGCATTTGCTTGGAAAGTCTCCTTGTCCCTGAGCTGTCATTTCTCAGCAAGATGGATAATGGATAGAAATAATTACCCTAAACAAGCCTGGACAGCTTAAATGATTAGAGTTTTAAAGAATTAGCAGCCTTAGCTAAATGTCTTATTTTTCAAGACGCATTATTAAAGGAAAAGACCGTAGAAACTATGATGAATCTGACGAAAACCCTCTTAAAACATTGCCATATCTATGACAGGTAAGTTTATACCAAGTATATTTGCAGAGACCTATTTAAAGCAACCTACCACCAAATACCCCATAAATCCCTCCACCAAGTGGCTTGAGATAGCTTTGAATGTCGGCACCAATGCAGGACACACAGACGTGGAAAGAGTGAGGCCTGGTCTGTACACTCTGAGGCCTCGGTGGGTCCCTCACAGACTGCACTTCGTATCTCTCCTATAGGTCTAAATATGCAAGTGTTTTCTATCTGTTTTGCATTTTAAAAATAAGATTCTATATGGGCGAGCCCGGTGGTGTAGTGGTTAAGTTCGCGTGCTCCACTTTGGTGGTCTGGGGTTCGTGGGTTTGGATCTGGGCTGCAGACCTACACACAGCTCATCAGGCCATGCTGTGGTGTCCCACATACAATAGAGATGAAGATTGGCACAGATGTTAGCTCAGGGACAATCTTCCTCCCCAAAAACTAAATAAATAAACAAATAATGATGATATCATCCATAACTAAGATTCCATTTCCTGACGCAGGCCCATGGAATTGCTATCTGTGCTGACACTTGGAAGGATTTACCACCTTTACTTTATTAGAGCATTTTTACTGTTCAATAAAATTTTTTATTTTTATGTCCAATGTTGTAAATGGTGAGAAGATGATGAAAACTTCGAGGCCAATCAAATATCTAAGGAAGTAAGTGAATCAATTTAATAAAAGCCACATTCTTTCCAGGACTATTTCTCAGACGCGCAGTGAGCAAAGCTACCAAGGACTTTTTGAGCTGAGGCTTCATCTCTTCCTAGGAAAGGAGAAGAGACACGACTTCCTGCCTGTCGTCGAGAACAAGTCCTCTGCTCTCTTCTGCTGACATTCAGCTTCTGGAAGCACATCCGAGTTGTCTGGGAAGCTTTTTCGGACACAAAGATTCCAGAGCCTGTCTCAGAGCCACCGAACCAGAATTTCTGGGAGTGGGGACCAGAGTATGCATCTTTGGCATGTTTCTGGTTGCTTCGTATACAGGCTGCACAGTGCCAACACGCAGTGAACTCTGCCCTCTCACGGTGCTCTAGAGGTGAGCCACATCTGCCACTCAGCCAGGGGCGCCCAGCCTCGGTTCTTCCTCTCTGGCTGGGAGCTGCTGAAAACAACTTGTAGGCAATATTTTGCCAAGAAAGGCAACAAAATATTATTAAAAATTCACTAACATTTATAAAATGCTTCCTAAACTCCAAGCACAATGACGAAAAATGTGCTCCTGTTATCCTATTGTACCCACACAAGAGAGCTGTGAGCTGGGCCTGTCCAGAGCTGAGAGACTGCAGTTAGAACCCAGGTCTGTCTGACATCAGAGCCTGTGGTTTTAATTAGCCTCTGCTTCAGAGGTCCTCAAACTGCAGTCCCCAGACCACCACATCAGCACCATGTGAGAACTTGTTCAAAACATAAAATCTTGGGCCACACCCCAAACGTCGTGAACCAGAGACGCTGGGGCTTGGGCCCATCAGCCAGTGTTTTCTCAAGGCCTTCAGGTGATTCTGCTGCAGGCCAGGGTTTGAGGACCATCGATATACCACACCACGCACCCACTGGAACAGGAAGCTCCTCTCCAAGGCAACGAACTTTCAGTGCCAGTGTCATCTGGGGATTTTGTGTGGCTCTTCCTAGGAAATGGTGCAGGGCATGCAGGTGGAGATCAGGTCTGTTAGGAGGCAGGTGAGTGGAACAGTGCTCAACTCCACACAACAGCATAAAAAACAACAGGAAGATAGAAACTGCTGCTCCCTCCAGTACCTGGGCTTCTCCCCACAACTGCTTCTTTCCCCAGCTGGCTCCAGGGATGCTGGAACCACGGAGCACAGATAATGTTCACTGCTTCCTTCCTGTAAATGACTTCCCATGTATGCCTCAATACTTCAGTGCACACTAATCATTCACATCACTACAGAAACTTGCAATCATTTATTCTCACCTCAAATCTTTCTCATGCATGTGTAGTCCTCTCAAAATGACTCTCATCACGAAAACAGTTACAGTGAGTATTGCTTCTGGGTTTGTTTTTGCTTTTTCTTTTCCATGCTCAAACAAGTCTTGTTAACAGGGAGACCAAGTTCTACCATATTTTTCTACTTAAAAACTGGCATGATCATTTTAAATGTTTATGTGTGAAATGTGTGTAAATATTATCATTATATACGCACTTTTTCTCTGAGCTTAAAGTTACCATAGTGATGGCTCTTCCTTTTGGCTTTGTACCTTAAAGTCCTCTCGTCTGGCAGAGAATGATGGATGTTCCATGTATCTTGCAGAGAGCTGCTTTATTGCTACTGTGATAGCATGAAACTGAATGGGCGAGATATTTCAGGAGAGAAGTGAGAGAGGGCAGTGTGTGCATAGCAATGGATCTTGGGAAACTCCACTCTTGCCTCCCCCCTCAGTGTCCTTTTAATGATGACGTCACTGAGTCAGTCCAACATTCTAGGAGCTTTTAAATTTGTGTTTGTTAGTGGAGCAGCTGACCAGCATGAAATGTGGGGCAAAAACAAAACCACAGACCTCAGGACAAATAAACAACCTGCCACTGGGTCAGATTTGTCTTCCTTCTTTCCTTCGTTCCTAGTTAACCTGGTGTTTGTTGAATGTGCTCCAGTGGAAAAAAGGCTGGATTCGGAGTCACTCAGACCCAGGTTTGATTCTCAGCTCGGCCTCTATGAGCTGAACGTCAGCTTGTCTGAACAAGTCGCATCTCTGTGCTTCAGTTTCCCCATCTGTCAATGGGGCTATAGTGAGTTATTGAGAAAATAAGGTGAGCAAGTACGCCTGTGAAATCTCAGTACAGGGCTTGGCCCCCGACTCCACACATGGGTATCTTATATGTTCCTGCCCCTTCTCCATAGTTGACCTGTGGGTCCCCTCAGAATGAAGGTCCTTGTGCCCTTCTTCAGAGGCTCCCATGGGCAAGTGACCAACACAACTCCCCTGACACATAATCTCTCATGTACTGGGCAGCCCTCTGGAAATAGGGTCTCTGAAAATTAGGGGAGATTGGCCTCCTCGGGTGGATGTCGGTGATTTTCTCTCAACTATAGTCCCCATTGTCTATGAATTTGGAGCCAGCTAGAAAAATTAAGGAATTTTAGAACACAAAAAATATCGCATTCACTTCCCAAATTCTCTATGTTACTCTCTGATATCCGAATTTTCTTTTTTTTCCTCCTTTTTCCCTTTATCCCAACTCATCAAACAGGTGTTTCATAGGAAGGCACAAAAGTAATGTATCCAAAGGGAGAAAGCAGTAGGATGTACATTTAAGTATATATCATCTTCCTTAGCCAGAAATTCAGGAGCTGATTCTGAGACAAAAAGGTCTACAAGATTGCACACTCTGAGGCTAAGATTTGAGCTCATATTATTCCCACGTAGAAACAGCTTGCTGCATGAGAAAGAGCATGAATTTTATTGTTAAGCAGACCATGCTTGCAGCACGTTCCAACTGTGCGATCTTGAAGCAATCTTGCTCAGAGTTCCTTTGAGCCTTAGTTTGCAATCAGACTTACCCATGGTTTGTGAGGATTGAATCAAATGATGGATATAAAGTGTTTGGTATGTGGAGGTAGTCAACACTTGGAAACCATGAATATTTTTATTTGAGGTGGGGTTTTTCCTCACTATTTTATCTGTTACTAAGCCCCACACTTTGACTTGAAAAATGGAATTTAACTCTACCTTGTAAGCAGGATAAGTAGCCATCAGTCAATTTTATCCAACATGGAATTCAGTGTAAAAGACTGATGTTCATCAATGCGTCCTCCATTAGATGAACATATGCGTAAACTGTGGTCCATCCAGACAATGAGATATTATTTAGTGCCAAAAAGAAATGAGCTATCAAACCATGAAAATTCACCCAGGAACTTAAGTGCATATTACTAAGTGAAATAAGCCAATATGAAAAGGCCACACACTGTATGATTCCAACTCTATGACATTCTGGAAAAGGCAAAACTATGGAGACAGTGTTTGCCAGGAGCTTGGGGTGTGGGGAAGGGAAGGCTGGCGGAGCACAGAGGATTTTAGGGCAATGAAACTGCTCTGTATGATGCTATAATGGTGGACACATGTCATTAGAAATTTGTCCAAATCCATACAATGTACAACACCAAGAGTGAACCCCAAGGTAAGCTATGGACTCTGGGTGATGATGACTCGTCAGTGTAGGTTCATCGATTGTAACAGATGTACTGTCTGGTGGGGGTGTTGATAATGGGGGAGGCTGCGCATGAGTGAGGGCAGGAAGTATATCAGATCTTCCCTTTAATTTTGCTGTGAAACTTAAACTACTCTAAATAATAATAAATACTCTAAACAAAATAATAGTCTTAATTTAAAAAAAAGTAACACTGTGACCTTAGCCCAGCCCCAACTGTTTGGTCTGCATCTTTCCTTACCTGCAAAGTGAGAGAAATGTACTTAATGAATCTAACAGTCACACATCCTATTTTATAGGGTTTGTAGCACGTGTCGCAGTTATAATGGATTACTTACTTATTTGATTAATATGTATCTCTCACATCAGATTCTAAATTTCCATGAGAGACTGAGTTGTTCATCCCAGCATCCTCTAGGGTCTAATATCGTACCTGGCACCTGGAAGATACTCAATAATTTTTGTGAAATGAATCAATGAAAATGACAGGGGGTGGCATAGAAATTAATTGTTCTTTCACTCAACTCCCTCAAACACTCATACAATAAATATTTCTAAATGCTTATATGTAAAGACCACGTGCTTCAAGGTTGCTATGGCAATTTTCTTCTAGATTATCTCTTTCAGTCTTCATGGAAAACTGTGGGGATACTTTGCCGTTAGGCCCATATTACAGATAAGAAAAGCAGAACTTACAGACATTAAGGAATTTCGGCACAGTCACACAAAGGTCAGTCAAAAAGTGAGCTAATAAATATATTTTTTTACTGTAAAGATATTTTTATAGAGTGCTTATTTTGCA
The DNA here is from genome assembly GCF_041296265.1 of Equus caballus. Classification (NCBI taxonomy): domain Eukaryota; kingdom Metazoa; phylum Chordata; class Mammalia; order Perissodactyla; family Equidae; genus Equus; species Equus caballus. The sequence continues at coordinate 104,986,471 of NC_091688.1, forward strand.
GGCACTATTTTAAGCATTTCACGTGTATCAAATTCACTTAATCCTTGAAAAAAAAGGCTTTGAGGTGATTACTCCTATTATCATCAGCTTTCAGATGAGGAAGTTTGGGACCAAAAAAGGTAGATGATTTTTCCAAGGACAGAGAAATAATGAGAGATTCAACCATTTGCCTCTGAACTCAGGAAATAGTGGGGAGGTGGGATTTGAACCTGCCGAGTCCACACCCTTGGCCACTGTACCACAGTACTTCTCAGAACCCTAAATGCAATTCTAAAGGAAGCACCAAAGGCTGTTGGGCCTCCTTTGGCTGGAGCCAGTTGAGTTGGTGAGGGGAGGGCTAAAAACTGGAGCATGGTGGAATTGATGCTTCATGTGGTTTATGAAATGTTTTTGATGCTTTCCTGTTTTTCTGTCTAGGTTAATACCATGAGGTGCCACACTTGGCTTATGCCCAACAATTTTTGTTGATGTTATGATTGAAGTATATATTGTGAAACATAATCTGAGTAAGAACAAGAAATTCAAAATAGAGCATAAATCAAAGCAATTCATTATTCAGCTGGCCAAATGCCTTTTTTTCTTTGTATAATGCATGATATTCCAGAATAAGAGTTTTATAAGAGTTGGCTTCGAATTCATCCTACCTACCTTCACTTCAGTTGTTTGATCTCAGTACACTAAATGTGTTAATTCCTTCATCTAAAAACCAACCAATTTTGGAATTGGGGCTTTTAAAAGGCAAATTGACTCTGTGATACTATTGTGATAAGGCAAGAGCTTATTCTTGTCTAACTTTGGGGAGGGACAGACCTTGGAGTAAGAAATTTTAAATTCAAAACAGCCTCCACTTGAGAACATCTTCCACCTTAAGATGGTGATTTTAGTTTATGAACCCTTAGCAATCAGAAGACACTAAAATATGGGTTATGGGATCTTACAACTTAAGGTTTGTCAAACTGGGGACCTCCCTACACCCTTTAAAAGTAAACTGACTATAAAACTATGAAACTTCAACTGTTTTCAATTCTAAGCAGTTGTGAAAGGAGACTGTGCCAAGGAAAACCTCAGGAGTAAGGGTAGAGGTACAGAAAATAGTTGGGCTGTAAGTTGTCTTGGTTTCTTACAGCTACCTTAGTTTCAGCCAAAATATTCTACTAACACTGGCAATGGCCCATCTGGCTAAAATTCAAAGAGAAGAAACTCTTCCTTTGTTAAGGTGACTTGGAGACCAACTAGACAACCTCTGGGATGTGTCAACAAGACCTGATTTTTAAAAAAATTTTCCCATATCTATGTTTTATTTTCTCCAACTGGAATGTAATTTTCTGTTGTACAATCCATTCATACATCATGTATTCATTCACTTGTTTCACAAATATTCATTGAGTGCCTACCACGGATAAGACACTATGAAAACTTACGTTTACTACTTCAGTACCTGCCATATAGCAGCTGCTCAATAAAAGACAGTTTGAATAATGCAGTTTTTTCATCTGGTCTTAAACTCATGTTCATCACACTTATAATATGTCAACTTTTATTTACTCATTTAATAAATCCTCATTGATTGTTCTTGAGCTCCTATGCTGAGCAAAGGGGGCACTGTGGTAAGTCATGCACATGTGGTTCATGCCTTTGTGGCTTACAGACAGACTCTCATCAGCACTCGTAAAATGTTTATTGGGACATGCTATGAAGGGGAGGTTCTCATCAGCTGGAGAAGGGAGAACTTTAGATAGCAGGAATTCCTAAGCAGTGACAGCTGACATGAGATCTGGACAATGAGTACAAACTATCTGGGTGTTTGGATAGGGTTCCCTAAGGCAGGCCTCGAAACCCAAGTTCTTGCACTAGAGGTTTACCCCAGAGATGGGTAAGGTCTGTGGGAGGAGGAAGTAGGAGGGGAGGAAGTCAAGAGTAGTGTGGTCTTGGGTCTGGACTGCAACTTGCTCTGGAGTTGTCCTGGCCTGAGGCAAGCTTGCTGGTCTTGCAAACTCTCACTTGGAGCCACTGGTTAAAGGACCCCGTGGGAGACGGGCTGGAAGTCACGGGCACTTTCTGCCAGCAAAGTGGCTGCCGTAACCAGGGGGCAATCTTACACAAAGGCACTGAAGGTGCTGTGTGGATTAAAAGCACATAGAAGGAGAGGTGCAAAGAACCAATAGAAATGGCTCTCAGGAGATGGCGGCAAGGACCAACGCTGTCCTCTACACTAGACGAAGGCAGTGTTCCAACATATGCGCTGCTCCTGTGGTGGAGTAGGGCTTTGCCAGGGCGAGGGACTGAAAGAAATGCAGGATGGTCACAGCCAGCTGAGGCTGCAAGTGGATGGGTGTGGGACGGCCTTAGAGGCAGGTGAAGGCTGCCACAAGTTGAGTTAAGGCCATGACTCTTATCCAAGAGCCATGGAAGGACACTGAATGGTTATGAGTGGGGGAGCAACCCACTGAGATTTGCATTTAAAAGCTTTTTCCAGCTGCAATATGGAGAAGGATTGAAGCGATGGCTGCATGCAGGTAGATAAACCCAGGTAGATGGTAAGGTAGAAAAGAAATGATGATGAGCAGAGTTGGGTAGAGGTAAAGACAAGGAGCAGACTGGAGATTTTTAGGAGGTAAAATCACTAGGAACTGTTGATGGATTGGATGGGGAGGGGAGCCCTGAGAGGCATCAAGACTTCTGCCTTGCCTGACAGATGGACGGTGGTCCCATTCATGTGAAACTGTGAACATTGGGATGCTGGGTCTCAGGGCTCAAAGGAAGAGAGACACACACGTTACATGTCGTGGATGCACTGAGTGTCTGCTTTAATTCTGATGAGAGGTTATCTGTTGACTGGGCGATAGGCTGGGAACAAAAAGAGGAACCAGGAACTACAGATTAATTTCCAAATGGAGATTTGGGAGATCCAGACAAGTATCGAAGAGGCGGCTTTCTCCAGGGAAGGCACTATCATACAACGAGACGGATTCAGTGGGAAGGCAGACCTAGCATAGATGAAAGACTCATAGAACACTGGACACAATAGAGTTAACGTGCGTGTATGCGATTCAACTGTACTTCTAAATACCTCCTATTTTTTAATATTTTTAAAATTTTATCCAAATATACGTTAGGGTATTACTTTTATTTACTTTGCCCAAATATATGTTAGGGTATTAGTAATTTTTCTTATCTATTTCTATAAATCCTTTACATATGACAATATAAACTACATGTATATTTAATGCAAATTCTTTCCAAAGTATAGTATTTCAGAACCAGAACTTTTAGTTCTAGTTTATGGAAATTCTCTAAGATTTTCCTTTGGGATTTCTTCACTGCTATTTTTTGTTTAATAAGATTTTCCTCCTTTAGAGATAAAAGTGTATGTCTGGAATGTGTTTTAAAAAAATTCCAACAGGATATGGGGGTTGGTAATGGGTAAGTGTGTAAATGAACCAAAATTAGCCATGTGTTTTTTATGTTGAAGCTGAGTATGGGGGTTCATTATACTGTTTTCTTTACACTGTAGGATTTTTATAATAAAGATCTTTTTCTAGTGATTTCTGAGTCAAAGGCCAGAATATGGTAGTTCTGCATCATTGCTACAGTCTCTAGCTGGACTTCTTGCTCCCATTTTTCTTTCCCACAATCTATTCTCAGCATGACAACTAGGGGATCTATTAAGTGTAAGCATTTCAGCTTCCTGTTTGACCCATGGCCAACAAGACCCTAGGCGATCCATGCACCACCACACTTACTGCTGAGACTGTCTACCTCCCCTCCTCTTTGCTGACTCTCCCTCAGCCACACTGGCCTTCTGTCATCTGAACAAACCAAGCAAACTCCACTTCAGGGCCTTTGCACTTGCTCTTCCCTCTGCTGCCCCAGAGTCCTGCATGTGCACTCCATCCCCTCCAGGTCTCACTCAAGTATCCCCTTACTGGTGATAGTCCCCCTGACCATTCCCTGAAAAAGAGTGCCCCCAGGACTCTGCCCTCTGACCCTCCTTCTCTCACACATCATTTGCCGGCATCAGGAGTTACTTCTTTATTTATTATCTGTCTTCCAGAATGTAAGCTCTTTATGGGTCCTTTTTATTATATTTTAGTATAATTTTTACTATATTTTCAGTGCCCAGAACAATGCTAAAAAAAAGAAGTAGTCACTCAATAAATATAGGTTGAATGAATGAATGATATATTCAGGAATTGAGGAAATGCTTAAGACCTATGCTACATCTGATGGAATATTAAACAGTTGTTAAAACTGAGGTGATTTTTTAATAATATAGAGAAATCCTCATGCTCTAATGCTAAGTGGAAAAAAAGCAGGACATGAAATTTTGAAAATATGAGTTAAAATATCAGAGAGGAAATGATTCTTGACAGGCCCCTCTGAATGGGAGAGTTTTGTATGATTATTTTGCATATTTTCCAAGTTTTCTTTGGAGACTTTTATAATTGGAATTTTAAGAAAACATATTAGCAAATAATTAATCTAAGTCTTCACTTCTGGGGTGATACTTTGTATGACCAGTAAGAATACTTCTACTGGGTGATAACACTCACGCGATGAGTCACTGGAGTCTCCAGGACGGCAGAAGATGTGGATGCTAACAATTTCGTATTCGGCTGTCCACTGATGTCACTGGAGGAGCGAGTGCACCCTGAGTCCTGGAGATGCCCCAGGTCCTGAGCCGGCTAACTGGGGAGTTCAGAGTATAAGCAGGAATAACGTCTGTCGTGCTTATTGTAAAACCCTGCACACAACACAGCAAATAGCACAAAGTCTGTGCTAAATAATTATTAAATAAACGAGGAAATGGGACTTGGGACCACCACCCTCACACAACCTAGACCAACTGAGAACAGCACCCACAGCACAGACTTTGCTTCTCCCTTTTCCGGATCTACCACACTGGAGATTGTTTGCGTAGACAAGCCTTTCCTTCTGTACTGCAGAGTATCTTATCGATGGCTGTGTTCCCGTTGCCTTGCCCAGGGCCTACCACACCACAGGGCCCGAACATTGCGGCGTGATCGATGGATGGATTAGCCCCAAATTCCCAGCCAGGTAGAGTTGATTAAAAGTCATAAGAGCTGTGAAGAGGTTTAGGGAATTTAGGGAGGCAGAATCTACATCTTCTCTAAAGGAATCTGCAAAATACAAAGAAAGGGTGGGCATTTGAGCTTGACCTTGAAGACCAGATCAGACTTTTAAAGGTATGATGAGAAAATAGGAAAGCGTCATTTCAGGCAAAAAGAATAGAATGATCGTGGTATCAGATGTGCTTCTGTGGGTTTGTGACTTGGCGCCTTTTGGAAAGTTAGTCCTATTTGAAGAAAAGTTTAATTGTAGGGACCCACAGCTGGTACCTTAAGTGCCAGATGCTGGTTTTGTTTTATAGCTAATGGTGGTGACACCGCTTAATTGTATATTTACAAGCAAACACATGTTGTTTCATGAAAACTACTTGATAATTACACAGCGACTACTGAAACCCCTGATAATTACACAGTTACACATGTTACTGCTACCAAGTCATCTCCTGATAGCTGAGAAATTAACTTGTCAGCTCAGCAAACGGGGCCGGAGGGCAGGCATCGGAAGCATTTGTTCTTTCTTACAGGCGTCTCTGGGTTCAGCAGGCGATTGTTGATGGGACCGTCCTCCTCTCAGTCACTTGGCACTTAACCCAGAGGCTGAAACACTTTCTGCCCCCCTAACCTCCTTAAAACTTTTCACACTTCTGGTGACTTTTAACATATTTTAACTTTCTGGGGACTTTGGGAGTATCCATCCATCCATCTGTGCATGCATCCATCAGTCCATGCATCCATCAAGTCAGAAATGTTTACTGAGCCCCTCCTATGTGCCAGGCCCTGTCTGGGAGTCATTGTCACTGCTTCATAAAGCAGTGTGGCATCGTCCAAAGAGCATGAATCGGGTTTCAAATTCTGGAACTGCTACTCTTCGAGACTGTGATTTTGTGTCAGTTTCCTAATCTATAAAATGGGCCTAATAATGCCTAACAGGGTGGTTGTTAGGACGACAGATGATGAAACAGCTTGGAGTAAAATAAGCTCTCAGGGGCCAGCCCTGTGGCACAGTGGTTAAGTTCATGCACTCTGCTTCAGCTGCCCAGTGTTCACTGGTTTGGATCCTAGGTAAGGACCTACACACCGCTCATCAAGCCATGCTGTGACAGCATCCCATATACAAAATAGAGGAAGATTGGCACAGATGTTAGCTCAATGACAATCTTCCTCAAGCAAAAAGAGGAAGATTGGTAACAGATGTTAGCTCAGGGCCAATCTCCCTCACCAAAAGAAAAAAAAAGCCCTCGATAGATTTTAACACTCAACCACTGCCTACGCCCACCTCCAGGCCCGAATTAGCCTTCATTGTTTCGGATCTTCATCAAAATAGATCCTAGAAAAACCTCCACTTGGAAATTTCTGGATATGGTCGAAATTAAAATAACTACATTTATTTTTTTAATTCTCAAAATTCAGATGTATTAACTAAATCAAAAGATCTTTTATCCAAATATATTGAAATTAATGATTTTGCTAAATGGGGCCCCGAATACCTGAAATACTAGAGACAAGTAAGGTACGTAACACTTATCTGTTTACTGTTTTAGTAAAACCAAAACATGGGTCATAGTCACACAAAGGGTCCATGTAGAAGGTAGAACTCAGGAATCCTCGGGGCTCCTGGTCATTGCAGGCTCTCACCGCGCTGCCTCTGCTCCCCACTCTGGTGTTTCCTGTCACAAAGCTCCAGTGCATAAGGAGAACAGAGCGCCAGATGCTGTGTAGAGACACCATAGAAGGTGGAAATAATACCTACCTCTGGCATTAAGTAAGATGTTATTGAGGCTGAGACAGATTAATGACTCATTGGTGCTGATGAAAGTCAGTGGTGGCAGAGCCATAATTCAAACTCATCGTTCTGACTCCCAACCCGTTGTCTTCAGAGAACACCACCTCCCTCAAGCCAATTCACAGGGTCCCTGGAAAGCTCTCCACCCAATGCTTTATTATTTGTTTCCGTTTATTAAGGTCTACTATATGCTGATAAAATATTATGCCCTGGAGAAATAAAATTCTGTATAATTAGCATCTGTTTAATGCTTGCCATGTGACAGGCATAGATTTTCTGTACACATTGGCTCATCGGATCATCTCAACAACAATGTAGGAGAGATATTATTATTATCCTCACTAAATGCATGAAGAAACTGAGGCACAAAAGCTTATGTAACGTAGGGGCTGGCCCCGTGGCCGAGTGGTTAAGTTCGCGCGCTCTGCTGCAGGCGGCCCAGTGTTTCGTCAGTTCGAATCCTGGGCGCGGACATGGCACTGCTCGTCAGACCACGCTGAGGCAGCGTCCCACATGCCACAACTAGAGGAACCCACAACGAAGAATACACAACTATGTACCGGGGGGCTTTGGGGAAAAAAAGGAAAAAATAAAATCTTTAAAAAAAAAAAAAAAAAAAAGCTTATGTAACGTGCCAGAGGTCACCCCTCATTAAGTGGTACGAGTGAGATTTCGACCTAAGCTGGCTCCAAAGTCCACACTCTCAGCGGCCAGGCTTGCTCTGCTCTGCTTCACTGAGAGGCTACAAGGCCCAGCACAGGACTGGAACAGGGTGAAGGTACTCCAGACCCTGGACACAGAAAGCTTGTGGTCTAACAGGGAAGAAAGACAGGAACAAACACCATCCAACGTGCTGGACACAGAAATCTGAGTCTAACCGCGAAGAGCGATATGGGAACAAACACCATTCAGAGTGCTGGGTTTTATGCTGAGGAGCTGTGACAGCCTGGTTCCCAAATCCCTGCTTAGCCACTTAAAGCTCCTGAGAAAGCAGAGCACAGAAGATACCAACCACAGGCACACCTGCTGTTCCTGCCACGGTTTCCTTCTGAATAGCTGCCGGCTAGGGGGAGCTGGAATAGATCCCATGTGGAACAAGTGAATCAAAGGCAAATTTCCAGAAAGAACCCTACGATGGAGCTCAGATCAATCCCACCAACTGTCCCCCTTTTTCATTCTCTCATGGTTCCCACCTGATCCCATTGGGACCTCTCAGTCTTGGGAACTTCCTAGCAAAAGGTCTACCCAGCCTAAATTTTACACTCGAGCCACAGAGAAAGGGAGAGAGTGTCACATGGCTAGTGGGCTTCATGACTCCTTTGTTCTCCACCAAAAGGTCCTTCATGTATCACTGAATGCTCCTCAGGTTAAAGAAAACAGAGGACTCTGCCAATGTAACAGAGGACTGTGGAGGTGCCATGGAAGCCAGAAGAATGGCTCTGCACGCGGCCTCCGAGGGGAGGAGCGGCCTCAGAAAGGAGGGGCTGTTTGAGCGACAAGAAGGAAATGTCCAACGCACGGGGAAGAGAATTCCTGACAGCAGGGATTACAGAGGCAAGAACTGGAACCAGTAGGAAATCCCGTGTGCACCTGGGCACCTGGATGGGGAGAAAGGGGCAGAGATAAGAGACCCGGCTATAGACCCAATTGGGGTGGATTATAAAGCAGTTTGCTTGCCAAGTTGAATAGTTCTGATTTTTCATGGGAGAACTTGGAGCACGGAACTGGCATGATTTAACATGATCGGGGCTGGAAGACAAGTCAAGAGCCTATTTCAATTTTCAGAGAGTGTGAGGTTGTGAATGAGCCGGAGACTCAACCTGGAGCCTATTTACGGATAATGACCTTCAGGACATAGGGTCAGATATGGGGAGAGAGGAGGCAGGGGAGAAGAGCAGACCTCAAAGCCTTCGATGGAAGAGAGAGTGACACAAACTGTAAAATCCTATAGATCTTTTATTAAAGAATTATAATGGCAAAGTTGCAAAAATTATGGCAAGCTTAAGCTTCAGACTCCTGTTCTCCTAGTGGGTGGACACGCTGGACACAGTGGCAGTGTAGGAAGAGAGACATTTCACCTGACGTCCAGGCAGCACTCTTCTGTCCGAGTCCTGAGAATATCCCATTGCAGGCCCCAGTGTCCAGTGTGGGTCACAGCCCACCCAGAGGGAACAAAGCTGTCTATGCTGCCTGCCCCACCAGGCTTCTACTTTCCTGCATCTGCTCTGAGCACAGAATCTTAATTTTCAGGTTCCATCTACCCAGCCAAGATACTCAGCAACAAAATGCTGGAATATAATCTGAAACTCAAGGCATGAAACAAAAGTATTATTGACAATGAATGAACCCATTCTCCGAAAACTGTAATACTTTAGATAATAGCTCACATTTACTGAGAGCTTTCTTGGTCCCAGCCCCGTACTGAGGGATTTCTATGTAGATTGCTAATGCAATCTTTGCTGTAATGTAAATTTGAGTTTAGGTGCCTCTTCTCCTCCCAGATTTGCTCCCTGTAATTCTCCACAGCATTACCAACTACCATGGGAGCAAAAATAGGTCCATTGCTTATTTGGGCCAAAAGGTAATAGAGTTTTTACTGCTGGAACCGGAGGCAGTGCAGTATAATGGGAAATGTTGGGGCTTTAAAGTTAGCAAAAACTGGCTTCAGTTCAGTTCTCTTCAATCCAGTGCCGCAGAGGCAGCGAGTCTCTATGTCAGGAATTTTAATAAGTGTGTACTCACTGTGAGATCAGCACTGAGATTGTGGGTGGCAAACAAAGAAGAATGAAGACATAGCACCTGCTCTGAAGGAGCTCACACATAAACAGGCACTCTCACAATGAAGTGGCCAATTTAAGGTAGAGGTAAGGCGGATGCTGTGGGGGCACCAGGAGAAACACTTAGCACAGCCGAGGGGTTTCCAATCTGGATCCTAAGAGATAAGGGGGACGTCCCAGCAGGACGGTGAGATTTGAGTTCCAGGCACTGAGAACATGATGAGTGGAGGACAGAGGAAGGACACATGGTGGACGTACGGAAAATTACCAACCACACGGAGCGGAGAGCAGGGCACACTGACCGTGAGCCTGGGCAAACGCCTTTGCCTGTCTGAGCCTTTTCCTTGTCACAAAGGGATTATAAACAAGGTCTAGTCACTGGCTGGTTGCAAAGATTAAAGATGAAAACCAAGAAAGGACCCAGAATTGTTTATATCAGAAACCCAAAGTAAGATCATTCATAAAGCACTTATTCTATGGGAGGTTAACAGATGTTTTATTTTAAGATCCATGGTCAGTTAGGATTTGGAAATACGGAGTTGAACTAAGTACGAACTTTGAGTAGATTTCTTTAGAACAACAGCTTTGAAGATGCTAATTTTCCGCATGGACCTTTAAGGGTATGAGGGAGAGTACATTCAGCTTTTCCAAACCTTTTATTTTTATCTAACTAAGCATCCCAAAGGACTCATGTTCCGTGATCACACTGGGAAGTATTGGCCAAGACTGGAAGAGCTTATAGGACACCCGGCATGGCTCTAATCCATCTGATTCTTACCTTTTGGGAAACTGTGTTTCATTAATTCATCACCATGTTTGAAAGACAGGATTTTTTATCCCATGAGAAAGCATCGCTGGTGCCACAATGACCCATAGTGATTAGGGTTCTGTGTGTGTAAGGTCACCGAAGAGTCCCCTTCAAGCCTTAGAACATCTGGCTGTGAGGGGGCTGCGCTTCAATCTCTGGCCTCTCAAGTATTTGAACTACTGTCTGGATCATAACCCATCGCCTTGCTGTAAGAAGCCAGCCTGATGTGTTGGCTCTGGGCTTCACGGTAATGAGAAAAATCACTTAGATTCTCTGGGCCTCGCTTTCCAATTTTGAAAAACAGGATATTGTTATGCATCATCTATCAGCACTCTTCTAAGCTTCTACAATATGGTATTCTAGGTCAACCTAGAGAACGCTCAGTCTCAGACCTCGGAATTTGATGAGGCTGGAAGCCACTATTGATGGAACAGAATGTTGTAGTTTCAGGCGGATTCCAATTTGGTGATACCTGGGCAGTGATGTGAGGTTCCCAGAAAGAACGGAGGAGCCGAGGGAAAGGAGAGTGGCATCTCCATCTGGCCTAAGCTTCTTAGAAAGAAAACAAGGTCTAACAGACAGGGAGCTTGTGTTAAATTGGGTTGAAGGAGGGCAGTGGGTGAGGGAAGCCCAGGAGGAAAGCTAATAACTTAAGTGCAATTTGACCAATTCAGGGGACTTTCAAACTTCCAGCCAGAGTTCTTTCGAATCTGTGTGCCACGTACCCAACTGTCCATGAACATCTCCACCCTCCTGTCTGACAGACACCTCCCACCTAACATGTTGAAGACAGAGCTTGTGTTTTCCCTTGTCTGCGTATCTCTGAAGCACGACGTTTCCAAGAGACCCCAGGTCTGGGAGGCAACTTCTCCATCAGCTCGGGCAGCCTGAAGTGTTTGTCTGAGCAGACGGGGAGCATTACCAGTGCTTCAGTTTCTTTTGTCCACTGTGCTTTCACTTGTACTACCTTATTTAATCTCTAATAAAAATCACTAATAATTGTGTCATTATCCCCATTTTTACAAATGATGAAAAGTGAAACTCTGAAGGGGTGAACGATTACTCAAGGTCACACAGCAACTAAGTCTGGAGCTGGAGTGCCTACCTGCGCTTGGCTCCAAAGCCCACATTCTTTTGACAGGGCTGTGTCCAGCCCGAGCGTGTCAGAGCATCGGTGTAACGATGCTGGACCACAGGGCTGGTGAGCTCTGGTCCTGCCCAGCGGCTGCGCCTTGCTCTGCGCTGTCTCCCTGCACGAGAGAGCATCTCAGAAGTGCTGACTCGCACCAGAAGGAAGCTCTAGGGCCGTCAGGCACGAAAGCAGGTGTTCGGATGCAGGTTCACAAAGCCTCCTGTGACGCCGTTGGAGCACTGTGCTCCCCTGCACATCACCAGGGGTCTCGCTTACACGCCTGCAGCTCATCCCACCTTCCTCTCTCCTGCCCACCTTCCTCTCTCCCTCCCACCTTCCTCTCTCCTGCCCACCTTCCTCTCTCCTGCCCACCTTCCTCTCTCCCTCCCACCTTCCTCTCTCTCTCTCTGTCTCTTTCTCTTTCTCTCACACACACACCCTCCACCTAGTTTCTGTGGTCACTGTAAAAATGTGCCAGGTTTATTCTGAGTTACCAGACTGTGGTCTGAGCCGTGTAGCTTATCGGTAACAGCTCTCACTCATTGAGCACCTCTCATGAGCGCCTGCTCCACATGTCCAGCCCAATTCAACCCGCACAACACTCCTCTGAAATAGGGGGTATGAAATTCATTTGGGAGACAAGGAAACTGAGGCGCAAAAGTTTTAAAAGTGTTTGTGGTCACACAGCTCATGAGGGTGCTGTGGTGGAGGGAAGAGTTGCAACCCAGGTCTGTTGGGCTCTAAGCCCAGGGTTTCACCCAGGCGCTTGTCTGTCCCAGCAGCTCTGTCCGTGTGGTGCTGGGTAGACAACTCCATCAAGAACTTCCTGCTGGGGAAAATTAATTTTAACAGTCACTGATCCCTCCATTGCCTTAAACTTAACACTCACAGCAGCTGGGAAAGTATTTATCAAGGAGAGTTCTTGTCGCTTCCCTCTGGAGCAGGACAAACTCTGATGCATGCTATTCATCCTGGTTGACCGGAGGGCTTGCTGTGTGAGAGGAGCAGGGAGTGTGTCCTGCTGCCAAGACAAGGTCTGCGGCCTCCCTCCAGCGCGGCAACACTGACACCCTGTGGCCAGTCCCCTCCCAGGCCCTCCGCAATCCCCTCCCTGAGCCAGGGAGCCCACCAGCCCTCTCAGACTCTGTGGAAGGGTGCTGCGGACACAGAGTCACTGAGAAGAATCACCCCTGAGCTGGGACAGCCGCTGGCAGCGTCCATCTTGCTCCCATCAGAAGGCCAACACTGCTGTGACCGACGGCGAATCGGGCTCCTGGTGTGGAGAACAGGAAATCAAACTTTATTTCTAGTTTCTGTATTTGTTCATTTATCGCTTTATATGTCCCTTACTTTCCTCTGAATATACTGACAAGCAACTTAAAAAGACACATTGCCATTCAGTTATGTGACCCCTTGCATAATGTGGTGGGAAAGATGATGTAAAGGGCAACAAGGGAGAAATCCTGAAATGAAATGACACCCAACCTGCAGGACTGGAGATACGCCAAGGACGAGGATGGGGCCCGACTTGTCTCCGGGCCTTTTACACGACAATGGGAGGGGCGAGGCCTCCCTGGGCACGTCTACGCGATAAAACACACCAGGAAGCAAGGAGGACACAGCTGCCCCTCACACTAACAGCAGGAAAAGTCTTCCGAGGTCCTCAAGGAGCGGGCAGGACACCAAGGTCCTGAGCAGCATCAGCCCACAGACAGCACCCTCCCTGGGCAACTCTGGGGACGCCAGCCCCCAGCCCACTCTCCATTTCTGCGTTCTTGGCTCTTTTTCTCCTTGTTTGTCTTGACTGTGTGAGTGTTAAAAGGCTCTGCTTCCCCTGCAAATGATTGCTGCCAATTAGTTTCGTTTGTCTAAAATGCAGTAAGATTCCATTTTTAGATGTCAATGCAGGGTTTTTACCGAGGAACACAATAAATTAATCATTAAATCAACTGTATTGATTGAACCTTGCAAGACATGAAAAATCGCAGAGCAAGGAACATTTCCACCATGGGTAGGATGGGCCTAGAGCTCTGACAGTGCCGCCTCCTTCCTCCCCGGGGATCTTAGCTGCCTTCATCCATCTAAAACAAGGTCAGAGACCATTTAACTTCAAACATCTACCCTAAGTGATAGCTTCCACTCACTGCGCACTCACCAGGCTCCCCACGCTGTGCTCCGTGCTGTCATGCGTCATCTCGCATAATCCTAACCACAAACTGTGGGGAAGGCATTCCTGCCCCCATTTTGTGGATGAGAACACCGAGGCTAATGGATGCGAGAGACTCGCTCAAGGTGACCCGCCTAACGAGAAGGGATGCCAGGATTTGAACCAGTTCTGAGTGAATCCAAAGTCCACACTCTCAATACTAAATTGCACCTTAAATTAATAAAGGGACGTGGAGGAAGACTGTCAGCTCACTGGCCTCTCCTCCGCCTGCTGCCTGGGCTGCTCGTGCTTCCCCCTGGTGAGCCAACACTAGTGTGAGCCAAAACCAACGAGGTTTCAGTCAGAGGAAGAAGAATATTGTTTATCAAGGCCAAGACAGTGCGCAGAGGCCCAGGGTAAGAACTGACATGCTGAGCAGACCCCCTTGTGGAGCGCTGAGCAGACCCCCGAGTGGAGTGCTGAGCAGGGAGCTGGCTGGTGAACCCCCAGAAGGCAGTAGACACGGGGGCTCAGTTGTCCATGTGAAGTGGCACAAAGAACCCTGGATTTGGGGTTTATCTGGGGGCTGTACAGACATAGCCTTCAAACTTAGAGTTCATACCGTGCGCCTGGAGCACATCCTTTAAAGTCTCTAAGCCTCAGTGTCCTCTGTAAAGAGGGGCCAGCCACACCCCCTCAAAGTGTCAATGTGAGATTCAAAGGCGACAGCCTCTGTGAAGCTCTGAAGAGGCCACCTGGCGCCCAGCAGGCGGCTCCTTTCTCCCTGCCCTAATGCCCCTCAGCGCAGCCCCTACTGGGACCTCAGAGCTGTTCTTGGAGGCAGTGTTCTCATCCCCACCTCTCCCAATAGTTCTCGCCAACTTGCCTCCTTTCACTCCAAACAGCACGGCACCAATTCATAACCTGGCTCCCCCACTCTTCTCCTCCAGGAGGACCCCCTTGGCCTGCCACCCGCTGACCAGACATGAATGGGGAACCTGCCGACAAGTGCGAGGAGGGTGGTGATGGGGGTGACGCAGACGGCAGAGACTCAGCTTTGTCGCCTCTCAGCTCACTTTCGTGGGGTAAAGCTGTCAGGTCTCAGAAGACCATCTTGATTCTCAAGGAAGCAAAGACAGAAAGAAACCCACCCTGACCTCTCCCGCCACCTCCAAGCCCAGAAGCAGAGCCTCTCCCGTGTTTAGTGCCAGAGGCAAACTTTTGAGGATGATTCACTTGGGAAGACTGGAACCAGGCAGAGAGGCACTGCCGCTTGACTAATACTAGCCACAAAAAAGACAAAACGCAAGTGAGGTTTTATTTTGCTCTGCAAATTCTTTTAGCAGACGCCTACGTGTTGGTCGATGGAAAATGAAGGTGGTTATTTATTCATGCCACCGCCCCCCAAAGAGGCCAGAACCAAAGGGAGGAGAAGAAGGGTCTCGATTATCGCTGCAGCGGTGTGTAAAGGCTGGCTGATATTCAGCTGAGATTGGAGCTTAAACTTCTGGTACCAGATGCAGTTTGGGATTCTAGGGAGGAACAGGAAATGGCCCAGCTCACAGCATTCCTTTGCACTTCTCGAGTTGATTTATTTTATGGTTCTGACCACATGCCAAAGCCATTTGGAAGCTTCTAGAGTTTAAATAGCAATGTTCAATTAGTAAGGCATAAAACCCTGCTGCCTCCTCACCCAATCGTTTGACCAGCCCTCTGCTGCTCTGAACCTCTAATCGATGGGGACACTTGCGGCCCTAGGGTCCCGGCCAAGGAGGGGCAGTCAGAGTGGTCTGCAGCACAGCTGTGGGTTTTGAGCCCTCTGAGCAGCGGTGTCCAGATGAAGCACAGCTCCTCGTGGACAGTGTCTGTGACTGGAGCGGATGAAAGTTCTGGAGGCTCTTCTCTCTGAGACATTCCGGAACATTTCAGCAGTGAGTTTGTCTCCTGGCTCTTTTAGGCTGCATGCTCCCACATGGTATTTCAACAACGAGCCTGAGGGATTAATGAGATAGCACTGCCGAGTTCAAAGTGACAATTAAAGCTGTTACTTTTTCCCAGCAATGCATTCATCTCTTTCGAAAATGATTATCTTTTAAAAAAGGAGGCTCATGTTCAGATGTGAGATTTCACGTTTGCTCGAGCAGGTGAGGCTGGAGCGTGTAGGGGACACGAGGCTCCAGGAGTATTTGACTGTGCTTACGAGAGCATCTGCTACATCTTTAAACTGGTTCTAGGTCACAGCAGGGACTCACCACCCGGTTTACAGAGGATAAAGAGCCCTCCTCTGGGCTGGAGCTTTCCGCTTTGGGGGCTGCAGAGAGGAGCTGCGATTTTTCCCTCTGTAACTTGCAGATGACACAGACCCTTGTGCTTCAGCAGACGGCTCCTCCTCAGACAGCACAACAGTCAAGAGGGTGTCCTCTTTTCTCCTTGACAGAAAGGATGAGCTTCCCCCTGAAGACATTATCATGTCCACAACTGCTCGGGAAACGGGCTTGATGGGAAACCTCTGGACCCTCCCTCCTGCCAGGGGAGCTCCAGTAGTTACTGACGGCTCAGAGTTCCTCTACATGTGCCAGACGAAAGATGGCTGCAGCCACCCCAGATGGAAGAGCTGGCTGACGTCAGCGCCATAAATACCTGAGAGATATACAAACCTCTTGGTGAGAAATACGGTCTTTGCTCTGATTTACACATTTAGGACACATTTAAAAGAATGCTACATTTGCTGGTGAGGGCAGGGCATTAATAAAACAAAATTTTAGATTTGTGGGGAATGGGTAGAGATCCTTTCCGCCCTGACATAATCGTTATGTTTTCCTCCCCAGAGCCCCTTTTTCTCCAAGGACATCTATCTTGCTTTTCTGAATGGGGATTTTTGCTGGGGGCAAACCCCATTCTCCTAGATTGATTCTAAGCAGTTTTGCTTAATGTCAAAGCTGTGGTGTTAAGGAATAATGTTGACTTCGAGTCCACAGATGGGACTCTTTCTTTCCACATAACTCCGTGCTGGCTTGTCACACCGTTGGCAACAACTCTGTCTGGTATCAACCAGGCTCTTCATAAATATTCACTGTTTATCTGAGCCTCAGTGTTCTCATCTGTAAAATGGGAGCTGTAATGTGGATACCACGTGGATTCAACCCTTGTTTAACAAGAACCTCGTATGCTGTAATCCTGGCACAGCCCTTGGTTCAAGAAACCTACCTGTCCAAGTACAGGATGGAAGGGAGGTAGGTGAAACAGACCAGCACACGAGGAGGTCAAGCAAACCTAAGTTCAAATCCTACTCGGCAGCTGGTGAGCTGAGTTACGCTGGGAAAATCACATAGCCCATCTTGGCTTCTAATTATCAATTTGTAAAATGGCATATTAATAGTTCCTACCTCACAGGGTTATTGAAGAGATTAAATAAGATGATGTATCAAAACTCTTAAGAAATGGCCTGTGTATAATGAGTCTTCCATAAATCTCAATCAGCGACTTGGCTGGACCGACAGAGCCTGGTGCCTAAAATGAACTCCTCACGGCCTTTCACCGATCAGACCAAGCCTCGGATGATATTTTCATTTTTGGACATCACAATTTAAACAGGTGTTGGCACATAAAAAGAATCCGTGAGACAATGGCAGGTTTTGAAATCATTTTGTATAAAAAATGATTAAATAACCTAATAGTTTAAGGGGAAAAATCCATCACTCTACACATATTTGAAGAGGAATTAAAATCTCAAAGGATTCTTATTGGCAAAACTGGCACCATCTGGCCATTTAGAAGACGACTCCTGGACTTGAGGCTTTCTGGAGGTGGGATTTTCTCTTTCGCGTAGACATTAATCTCCTGCCATTAAAGCGGAGGGAGAAGACCTCCTCTCTGTCTGAAGTGGATCCAAGGGTAAGGCAGAGGACTGGACTTCCTTCGACCTTATATGTGCTGTGACTCCTTATATGTGTACATGCGCAGGCTGACTCTCCTAATACTACGTAGCAAATGCAAAAATCCAGAGCGATCCTAACTGTCCAGCTGCTTAGTGGTAAATGTGTGCTATGAGTTCACTCTGCTAATTCCATCCCATTTACAGAAAGTCATCACTTTACTGTGGGCTTCTCCATGTCTTCTTCCTCATGTACAAGGCCAAGCCCCCTCACGTGTCTCCTTGGTCTGTTTGTTCCCGTATTCTCCAGGTTCAGATCGTAAGCCTATTCCTCTCCAAGCTTTTGCCTCCTGAAAAAAGGAGCCAAACCCTGTGTTCCTCTCTGTCCAACACTTTGTTTTCACCTCTTATCTCAGTCAGTAATGTGTTCTTTCTGTCTCTAGTTACTCAACTCTCCTTTTTGCCTCAGTCCACCTACATCCCCAACACACAACCAAGACGCTCCCAGCACAGTTTGTCAGAGCTTTCGTGCTGCCAAAGCCAACAGGTGTCTTCTGACCTTCACGACCTACACTGCTCTTGCTCTTATTTTCCAGGGCGGGGTCTCTGCCCACCACCCTCACACACGTACATGTGTTGTGGGAACAGGAGAGGCTCTCTAAGCACAAGAACGGATTATCAACCGTGTAGAGGCAGGGCATTTTGAGGTCATTTAAGAGAAATGATGAGTGGTTCAGTCTGGGTCACTTTGGTCCAGCTATAATGTTGTGGTGGGGTGTAATAGAATTTTGAAAGGCCTTAAATTCCAGGATAAGGAATCGAGAATTTTTATATCTGCAACAAGAAAGTATTTCAGGTTTCTTAGCAGAAAATTGTCGTGCTGTTTAATTATGATACATTGGATGGAAGTCTTGTGGTCGGAAAACCATTTAGGAGGATCCATTTATTTTCTGCATCCTTCTCTTTGTTTCTAGCTAGTAACCTGTGTTGTCTCACTTGAGGAGATAATATCCAAAGAGAGCACTTGCTTGATTTCAGAACAGAAACTACTAATGTCACCACTGTCTTGATGTGCTTCCCGAAGTCTGGGCGTGGAGAACTGATGGCCGTGGAGATGGTGTGTGTTGGGCTAGATAGAGGGCGTTAAATTGCCTTAAAACACAAAACAAGAATTTCAATCATCTTTCAATCTATTTGATTATACTAAAGAAAAAAACATCATTTTGGTTCTCTGTATCTTTGGCATTTCTCTAACACTTTGCTAATCTTCATTTTTCACAAAGAAAGTATGCCTTAGGCACAGAGCCTTCCAGACACAAGACTCTAAAGCAAGAATTCAAGAATACTATTTTGGTTTAATTAATTTATTTTTGTTATTATCATCTATTTATGGCAAGTGAAATTTCTTTCCATTTATTATGCAGCTTCCTTTTAAAATATATTCACGTAAATACAATTTAAGGAGAGGAATTGATTTATAGAAAAATTGTCAAAAGTACAAGTGCTATGCAGGTTTGGCCAAAATGTGAAAGGGAACACCAGTGAATACAATTGGGAAACCATAATTTGGTAGAAAACGTGGAATTTGGAGTCAGACAAAATTGGCTTAATATCAAAGGTCTACTGAATAATGTAAGACAATTTACTTAATTGTTTTGGTCTTAGCTTAGTCATTTGGAAAAATGAAGAAAAGAATGTCCACTTAAGAGGACTGTTGAGAGGAAATGAAAGCAGACGCACGGTACATTTCGGGCCCCCTCCCTCCGCTGACGGCTGAGATTGGCCATGGCTCCCGCTGCTGAGGACCCTCGCAGTGTAACCCGCGGGCAGGCTGCTGGTCTGACAGCCTGGGAGTGAGTTCTCTCCTCGCCCCTTCCCCACTGACAGGCTGCCACGGGGTCTGTGCCCAGCTTCCAGGAGGGCGAGGTGACTGGCGCAGGTGGCAGGAGCTCTCCCCACAGACATCCTCTCTCCTCCTCTTGTCAAGGAGTGGAGTCACCTGTTCCTTCTTCTCTCCCTTCTACACGCAAAGCAGCTGACAGTCGGCCTTAACAGTGTGCCTGCGGAGGAGTCAGGAGCCCAAACCAGTGCAGTTGATCTCTGGCTTCTTAAGGATTCCTCACCAGATACAAAGCCAAACCCTATTGCACCTCTTACAAGCTTGAGAAAAACACTGTTTTCCTGCCTGAGCCACAATGTCCCTATCTGCAGAATGGAATTGTTAAGGCCCTCTTTTGAGAGTCGCTGTGAGAACATAAAGGCGTCTAGGACGGTGCCCGCTCCATGGTGTTGGTCCTCTCTCACTGTTGCTGCATTTGTGGCAGAACCACCGTCTCCGAGTTGTGAAGAATGTGGAGATGATTAAATCTTCTCTCATCAGAAGCAGAATCTTCCCAGCAGTAGATTTCCCCCCACCAGCTGGAGGCCCTCTACCTTCAGGTACTGAATTTCATTATTGGACAGGTTACAGTTGTTGTAAATTTGATTCAAATGCTGAGTCTAAATTTGCCTTCATTTGTCTGTTCTTTCTGGAGCAAGACTGGATAAGTCAGATTAAATGATTTATTCACCATTATTAATCTGTTTCCCAGAGGCTTCTGATCTGTTATTTCTCCAGCCTCTCTGGTTCCTATGAAGGATTTTACCACTGTCTTTGTTTCCTCAGTACCAGATAGTTTTTCCTTCACCTTCGGTTAGTCCCATGAGCCTCATTATGGTCATTCTGATGCAGAAGGGACCCTAAGACATTCACACACATATCTTGCATTATTCTGGGATTTCTAGCCAGTAGACAAGAGTGGTTAATAAGCTAGTATTTAAATGGGAAGACACCACAAGTTGTCTTCAAAACCTAGAGTCACAGAAAGATTGAAGGAGGAAGGCAGCCTCCTGGTGGGTTGGGGAGCAACCATTGCACAGAAGGATAAATTCAGAAGAGCATGCCTGGCAAGACATGAATAGGTCAAAGCCATACAACATAAGAGCTGGAAGAATTCTTATGTTTTCTAGCCATTTGTCTCTGATATTCCTGGTGAGAAGTTGGAAGCTGCCATGGAGAAATGTGTGCAGCCCACAGTACCCGGGCTAGGCTCTCTGACACCTAACCCTGTGCTCTTTCCCCTACACCACACCATCTCCTGCCCACTCACCACCACCCTCCTCCTGATGATGCCCAACCTCAAAGCCTCGCTAGACCACTGTCAATGGCATTTCAGCTCTATAGAGTCTGCACAGGACTTGACCTCCAACAAGTCTCCCGAAGCCTTTAATTCTTAGAATCAAAGGATATAAGAATCCAGAATCTGGAAAGGAGAAGTGAGACAGTCCAGTACAAATCGTTGTTTACAGAGGGGAAAACAGAAAAGGAAAAAGACAAGACCCAAATTTACTTTCCCAAGGTTGTGCATCTTGTTACCGGCAGAACTGAGATGAAAGTAGTAAGAATAACTAATTTTGTTGAATGGTTATTAGGTCTCAGGTATAGTGTGTTATGATCTTTAGGACCATTGCCTCAGTTATCACTCTCAACAGCTCTGAGATATGCACATTTTTGCCTGCATTCTTCAGATGAGAAAACCAAAACATGGAGCTCCTACCTGTATCCCGAGAGACCATAAGCTAGTTATGCACAAGACACTGGGGACACAGAAGTAACTAAGGCCCCACCATCGTTCACATGGAGTACACAGTCTGGTCATAAGACACACACACATAAGCAAGTGAGTCTTAGTCACTGTGTTGAGAGCAACAGTGAGAAATATGGGTAAAAGCAGCTCAGAAAACAAAGTAACAAATCCCCCTGGTCTACTTTACATACAAATTTGAATCCCATTACTCTTTTTCTTAACATTATAATAGAGGCATTGTCTAAGTTATGAGTTTTTGTAAGATCTTCATAATGTTCTATAAAATAGATGAGCTATCATTTATTTAAATACTGTTTTATAATATTCATTTTTATAAATAACTCTCCAAGGAACATCTTTGAATACTAAACATTTTTTCTTTCTTTTGACCAAAAAATGCAATTAGTAGCTCAACATGTTCTGATTTCTTTCCCAAAAGCCACTTCCCTCATTTTACATACAAGCAAGCCAAAGTCCAAAAGCATTAAGCCTTTGACCATGTTAAAATAACTAATAAGTAGTTGATCTGAGCCTGGAACACAGGTCATATGCTCTCCAAGGTGATGCCGAAAGGTTGTAGGAGAAAAATATTCCTCTAGGTCAGGGTTTCTCAATCTTAGTACATGCTTTCGATAGTTGGACCAGAGGACTCTTCCTCGTGGGAGAGTTGGCTGTAGGATGTTCAGCAGCGCCCTTTGCCTCCACCCAATAGCACCCCCCACACCACCAGTTACGATGACCAAAAATATCTCCACACATTGCTCAATGTCCCCTGGGTTGGGGACAGGGGGGTGACATAGTTGCCCTTGGTCGAGAACCGCTACTCTGGAGGGTTCCTGCACCTGGATTCTGAAAGCAGATCTTCGCTGGCAGCAATGCCAGTAAGAAATCATCCTTTTCAACCCTGAACAGACTTCGATTTACAACCATGTGTGGACAAACGGATCAAGTATAACTTACCTATTAAACCTCAGCAAATTCAGGATAAAATACCTCTAACAGTTTTGCAGTAGGTTAACCAAAAGAACAAGAGGAGATATGTTATTCTGAAAGGATTTTAGGATTCCTGCTGGTGTCCGAGAGAATATATGATCCACACAGACAGTAAAATGAAGGAAGGAACAGAAACAGCCATCAACTTCCTGGCTATCACGGTCTTTCGAGCTTCTAATCTCCTGGGATTGCTCTGAAAAGATGAACCACATGGAGAGCTGGCACCCGGCACTCAAGTGTGTGAGTCCGTGGGTGCTGATGCAGGGCTGTGGGAGATTCAGGCCGTCAATGGGGAAGACTGCAAGGCTGGAGGAATCATTTTCAGCTAATGCCTAGGTGTCTGGTTTCTCAGAACAGAATCAAGGGAGTCGAAATCTTGTAATGGGTCCCCATATGGGGCCACTGACTGCATCCCTTACTCTATCCCTCTGAGTTCAAGAGACCATGGTTAGAGGCTGCAAGTGGTTCTCCCCAAACCCATTCAGCATAGAGTTAGAGCAGAATTTGACACAATTTAAATTTTGCTTTAATTGCTCTTATATGTGTATGGAAAGAAAAGAAGTTGGCACTGGACAGAAAAATGGGCTGGAAATTTGCTTTGAGATCAACTGCCATCCGATGCGTAGAGTCGAGGGTTTTAGAAAGGAGGGTTGCTCCATTGTTCTTCCTCATTCATCTCTGTGTCCTGCATGTGCAACTTGATGACTAAATGCCTGACCAGCGCCACAGGCTCCCGGCAGAGGAGAAGGAGGCTCAGCAAAATCAGCTGAGGGCTCCTAGGCAGGTTTCTTCACTTCTCTGAGTCCCAGATCACTTAATTGAACAATTACTTCCCCAGGTTGTGTTAGGATCCAGTGAGATAATACATGACTCATCCAGTGTCTGCCACGTGGTAAACACTCAGGGATTGTTGGTTCTTCCTCGTCTATCGCTCTTCAGTGGTCAGGCTGTGGGCTCTTGAGCTTTCTCCTTCCTTGAAGGTCTTCTGGCATTTTGTAAGTGAACTCTTCAATTAAAATCCCGGACTGAGTTGGACAGTAACCTCTGTGTCTCTTTTTCTTTCTTATGTGAGTGATGCCTTAGTCCTTGGTGTTCTTAGATGTTCAATAAATCTGTGCTGAAAAAATCAATATACGAATGAATAGATTGATCAGGTAAAAAGTCTTGGTATTGGGAAAGGAAAAATAGCATTTATTCAGAGTCTACCCTGTGCCAATCATCTTGATATACACTCTCCGGCCACTGATTTGATTTTCTCAAATTTCAGCCCTATTTCTTGGAAGATGAAATTGTGGCTTAAGTAACTTGGCTAGGGTCTTTTGGCTACGAAGTGGGCTTGGCTGAGCTTCAAAGCCAAGTTTGCCTCACATCTGAGCCTGCACCTCTGTAAGGTGTATGACTGGGAGCTATGCAAACCCGGGGCCATCCTTAATCATCTTTATATCCTATTATAAGCTACAGTGTGTCCCAAGACAGATATGTTGAAGTCCTAACCCCCAGTACCTCAGAATGTGAGCTTATCTGGAAACAGAGTCATTGCAGATGAACTTAGTTAAAACAAGGTTATGCTGCAATAGGGTGGACCCTTGATCCAATATGACCAGTGTCCCTATTGGAAGAGGGAGACACAAGGAAGAAGATGGCCATGTGATGATGGAGGCAGAGACTGGAGTGAGGCATCTACAAGCCAAGGAGTGCCACAGATGGCTGGCACACAGCAGAAGACGGGAAGCATTCAGGACACCAGATGGCTCAAAACTTAGTTCTGGGGATGCTGTACCCTTGATTTGTATCTCAAATTGGCATTTTAAAAAATGAGTGTTTCTTTACCTGGATATAATAATAGTGCCTGCCCCCATCATCAGACAGACCTGGTGCACCAATGTTACATATGGGGCAATTGCTGGCGTGCCTTCACTGGCATATAAAATGTGCCAAAGAAGACAGGCTCACAGAGTAAGAAGTCCATATTGGTGGTAGGAAACTCAAGTTAGGAGTGCTTTTGTCACGAAGTACCACCTATTTCCCATACTGCTCTCAGATGAGACCCATCCATGTGAATCTGGGTGAGATGATGGACTCTGCTTTGTCTGCTAAATGCCATTGTGCGTAGAATAACATTTTGAGAAGCTTTCTAATGCTGTAGAATAGAGTAGCTAAAATTAAATGCTATTTACTTTTTTAGAGATGAATTAATGGACAGCCTGGTCAAATTCAAAGCTTTTTGATGTATAAAACTTTATAAATGGAACTCTTCCATCAATAGGCAAAGTGTAACAAAAACCTGTCTGGATATTTTCTCTGGGGGAGGGATTATTCTGAGTGCTTTACTTGCTCCTCGAACTAAGAACCTGGAGATAAACAACGATCACCCAGCTGTGAGCAAGCCCCGCTTACTGATGGCACACCTGCCACAACCGCCACTCACCTTTGGTGGAGGGTCTAACTGAAGGCAGGCGGAGGAGTAGGAAAGCCCTATGGTGGCCGAAAGGTCGTCCATCCACAAGGTCGTTGGTGCCGGGAAACTGGCGGAGGGCTGGGTAGAAGAGGTGTCCTACCTAATCCATGAGGGGCGTATCTCAACTTTCCTCTGTTGGCCCTAAGTTGTGGGGTGGGGGCAAAAGTGAGGCAAGCTGTCCATTCAGTCCAGACCCTTTGGGGCTGACCTCTGCAAAGGGGAGGTTTGGCTTTTCAGCCAGAAACCTCCTTGGTTGTCTTCAGGCAACTGAACACAAGAGGCCGAAGTCCCCGGGGCAGCGATGAAGCCTTCTGGCACAGAACCCCAAGCCAATGTCTGCCAAGGTCCCAGGCCACAGCTGCCCAAATGCCCTGTTCCACTGCACATCTTAGGGGCAGCTGTTCCCCCTGGCAGCTGCGAGGTGTCTAGAGTTCATCCCAGGAGCTAGTCACAGCCTGTTCCTCAAGGCTTTCCCCTGAAGAGAAGCCTCAGGGCACTGCTCTCTCTGACCCAGCCTGAACCCACTACAAGCACAATCCCACTGTTTCTGCATCCAGGCCTGTGAATTGATCTGTGACATTTCATGTGGCAGGACATTTACATGAGCTGAGTCTCGATTACCTAGGGAACCTGTAAGACTTGGGGCTCTTCCCGGCACTTGACCTAAGGATAGAATGGCTAAACCAGCCTTTGTCGTGCTGGGAGGCTGGAGTGAGGGGCCTGTGAAGGCTGGAGGACCACAGCTCTCACGTTCCTCAGGGCAGGCCGACTTCCCAGATTCACAGGCCCTGGGAGGGCAGAGCCTCTTCCAGAAAAACCACGAGTCTTTGAAGTGGAGAGAAAATGAAGGTGGGTGGAGTCCCTAGGATGGGGTTTTGGAGGAAGATGTGATCCTGACCACGCGAGCAAGGCCAAGACCTCAAGTGAGCTGACAAAGGCCCTGCCCTAGGCCAGGATGCACTCGGGGCAGTTCTGTTGGAAATAAGAAAGCCCCTGGGGTTTTTCTACACTGCTTACCAGTGTCTGCAGCTCTTGCTACTGGGTGGGGAGACAGCGGCCTGCTTGAAACTCCTGGTGCCAGGCTCATTCCAACAGGCTCGTGAGGCAGAGCAGGAGCCGCCTCGGCCCCCAACCTGCCGGCTGCCATCGTTCCCCCAGGTGAGGGCCTTTTGCTGGGCTGATGCCTGAGCCTAAGCTCGAGAGGGCTGGAGAGACTGACTGCCTCCAAGGGGGATGAGGACTCAGTCATCAGCCACTGTAGAGGGCTCTGCGCTTGCTCAGTTTGGCCTCATTCTCGTACTCCCTCTGCTGGTCTGGAAGGCCAGGCTGGTCAAGCTGTGGGGTCAAGTCTCCAAACATCTCACGCATTTGGGCGTAATATCCTACCTGTGCTGGGGTCAGGAACTCAAAGCTGGGCTGGCCGTGCTCGAATCGGCTGTGGTGGAACTGTAGCGTCTCCTCCTGGGGCTGCTTGTTCTTGGGTTCAGTCAGGCGCGCAGGCCAAGGCACTTCTTGGTGGAGTTCGGCCAGCAGTGGCCTGTCTCTCCTTCTCCCTGTACTTCTCCCCCTTGGCTGCAATCTCCTAAAGTCCTGCAAGCCTGCTCACAGCCATGTAGCGGCTCAGGAAGAAACTGCCGAGCTTTGTCAAGGGCTCAGTCATGGTCTCTGGGATCTGGTTCACCTTTTCCTGGCAGAATGCATCCATCTGCTTCATGGCCATGTCCAGGGCTGTCACCATGTTCAGAAAGTTCTGTTCTTGCTCACAGAGGGGACTGGAGATAAGTCCAAGGATATCCTCACAGCAGATTTAGATGTGGCAGGGTCAGCACCAGCACTCCTCCTCATGTCCTTCTGCAGCCTCTTGGCCTGTTCTTCTAGCTGCTGGAGTTTTCCATATTCCCTTTCAAAGTCTCTCTCCACTGTTTTGGGGACAATCTGTTTCCTGGGGTGCTCAGTCTTGGAAGGAATCCACCTCATGGTCCCAAAACTGGCCCTGCCGCCAGGGTCCTCAGCTGCAACTCTGTCCTCCCTTTTTTTATTTAAGGAGATCTGTGTTACATAGAGGGGAAAATATGCCAAGATCAAAGTCAACACAGACGATTGTATGGAACATTACTTACACAAAGAATGCTTGGAGAGGGGTGCATCAACGCAGAGGCAAGGAGCCAGGAGCAAGGAGGGATTCTCCCCTGCTGGCTTCAGAGGGAGCAGGCCCTGCCCACACCTTGATTTCAAGCTTTGAGTCTTGAGAACTGTGATGCAGTAAACTACTGGGGCCTTAAGCCGTCCAGTTTGCGGTGCTCTGTTATGGTAACCCTAGGAAATTAATGCACATCCTCTGCACCAATAATTGCCTTGCACACATACTGAACTAAACTGCGCTGGGGAGAGTGTTCTTCTTGCCACTGGAGGTGCTCAAACACAAGTGGAAATAGCACTCATGGTCATGTTGTTAAATTATTTCTGAGTCCCACCGAAACAGGGTACCAGGGTCTTAAGCTACGGAGAGCTTGGAGGGGAATGATTCTGGGATTCCATTACAACGTTGGGAAGTGACTCTGACTAGTGTTGCTAGGAAAGTTGGATTTTCGTAAATGCGCCCAGACTGTAAGCTGCTGCCGTCAATTAGGAAAGGTTCTTTAAGCGCTGCTCGGTCCTCCTCAGTGATTTATCCACCTGCGAACTGCGTTCACCTCCCTGTGCCGCGTGGATTTTATTACTGTCTATATGTGGCCATTTTTCATCCATAGGAGTGAAACGTGTGTTTCAGGTATGAAATATCCTCTTGAACTAAGAAAGCAGGAGTGACGAGACTCACCGGGCCTCCCACCACCCCAAGCTCCTCACCTGCTCTTGGATGTAGGAAGTAGCAGGTGGCTCTGACTGTGGAAGCCACAAAGCTACACATGAAGCAAACTGCGCCTGTTTCAAATCTCTCCTCCTGTGTGCTCCTTGCTGGAAATGGACCCTCTGCCTGTGATCGTTAGAGGAGCTGGGTCCTTTCTTCTGATTATCCCCCACTCTTAGATATTGATTTATCCTTTTCATAAAATTGCAAATGGGAGCCTGTTGCCCGAGACCAGTCATAAATCATGAAAATGTGTCCGGCCTTCTGTAGGGACTGGTCCTGCGGGAGAATCTCACAGAGCTACGTTTAATTGCTTTGCACGAGTTTGATGTCCCTGCCCTCTGATGGGAGGGGAAAGCAGAAAGGGACTAACATTTGCCGACAACCTCTGAGGGACCAAATTCTCTGCATGTGACTTAATTTAAAGCTATTAACACAATGACGCACAATCACACTCTGCTCTGATAGAAGACAAAATAGAGGCCCAGGATGGCGAAAGGCTTTCACAAGCCTGGCGAAAGGGAAGAGCGGGGTGCAGACCCACCTCTGACTGCACTTCCCTTCTAGGGGGGATAGAAATCTCTCAGCCAGGGCGGATGGACACATTTTATTAACATCAGCCTAAACCTGTGCTCTTCAAGTTCTGATAGATTTGCTCCAAGAAGCCATTAAGAAAGGCCACTGATCCAAGGGCTATGAATTAACACTTTCTTCATACACAGCTATAAGCAGCTATTTATAATCTGGATAATGTCCTCCTTAAAATATATATCAGTTTTCTGGGTATTTATGCTCCGTCGCTCTTGGTTTTTCCATCCTTGCGTCCATTAATGAATTTATCTTAATTCTTTCTCTCTTTTTATGGCTTTGCAAGGGGCTAATTTGCAGGCAAAATTGCTAATTTTACAATTGCTTTCTGCTTTTTCAGCATGAACCTGACTGAGGAGATATTAATAGAAGAAGAGGATTCCCTTTTCATCCTTTGCTTTTGACTGTTGTAGGAGGTGGGACAAAATCCATTATTTAATAACATTTGTTCTTCTTGAAAGGTCATCACGCCAGCCTTTCAGTTTCCACTAAACTGTAGCAATCTCAGCAGGAGCGGCAGCCACTTTCTCTTCCTGAAAGGCTCCTGGGATTCCTCCAGCTTATACGTTGATATGAAACCCTCTTAGAGATGCACCTTTGCTAAGAGGTGCAGCTGGGAAATTCTCTGACTATTTCCGTGCATTTTCCAGATAGTCATTTCCAGCTAAGTGTTGGTGAGTACCAGTCACCACATTCCTGCCTTTGTGTGGAATTTGGGACACTGATACCGACCCTGATATCAGTTTCCCCACATTAAACCTAGCATATATGGGGTTAAAACCAAAACACTCATTCCCTGCTTACTCTCTGACTTCCTGGCTCCAGAATCCACTATCCTTCATGGAGACAGACACCGTCAAGGACAAGCACCTGGATTATCTCCTCCCAGCAAAGAGATACAGGCTGGTGGAAAAGTTGGTGAACAGCAAGGTCACAGGCTCCCTCCTCTCTGCAAGTGTCTCAAGGCCAAAGACAGGCTGGTGGGAAAGCTCTGACCAGCAAGGCCATATGCTCCTCCTCCCCTACCTAAAACCCCAAATAAAAACCCTTCCTTTTAGCTTTTCGGGGAGTTTGGGATTTCAGCATTAGCTTCCCTCTCTCCTTGCTAAGTGCTGTGCAATAATAAAATTCCTACTTCCTTCCACCACCCCCGGTGTCAGAGATTATCTTGCTGCTCAATGAGTGAGCAAACTCACTTCAGGTTCCTTATCAATACATCAGCTAGGAATTGTACTTGGCTACTAGTAGCAGGGACAGAAATAACAGTGGCCTAAACAAGATAGAAGTATATTCTTTTCACATAAAATGCATCTTTAACTAGGCATTCAGGGTTTGTATGGGGACCTCACGCTGTCATCAGGGACCCAGTCTCCTTCGGCTTTCCAGTTCATCGTCACTATCATGTGGCTTCCATCCTCAAGGCTGGGCTACGGTCTCAGACAGCCCTGGACCTATGACTGTGAACTCATGATTCTGAGCAGAAATCAGAACATAAGGGCAAAAGTCAAAAAAGGACAGGCCAGCTGTCTAGCCATCTCTTACGGGACTTTCCAGAAGTCCTCCCAACAATTTCTGTTCATATCCTCAACCTGCAAGTGCAGCTGGGAACCATAGTCCCTTAGCCGGGCACACGCTGCCTCCAATAAACTGGAGTTTTCCTGCAGAGAAGGAAGGGGAGGACAGTATTAGAGAGGCGGGTAGCATGTCTGCTGGATGGAACAAAGAGAATGCCTGAAAAGATGAAGCCAGTAAGCCTTTATTAAATACCTGTTTGTGTCTAGAGAGTAAGGAAGAGAAGGCTTTGATTAATTCCTTCAAGGAACAAAAGCCTACATACCTTCTGCTCATGTTGTCTTTTTCATGCTTTTTTTCTCTGCTCACCTGGAAAACTTGTGTTAATACTCAAGTATCACCTGCTGCCTGATGCTTTCCTGAAGATCCTTCCAGGAGGAATCTTCTCAGATCTGTCCCTACAGCACTTTACTCTCACCTCCTCCACCGTCTCAGGAAGAGGACTTGAGAGCCAGGCAATGCTGACCTCGGTCACTTACTAGCCTCAGGCCGATGTTCTACCCTTGAGGGCAGCTGTCTGACTCTTGAACGGGGGTGCTAAGTCCACCTCAGGGGCTTCTGGGAAGATTCACTGAGATTACACGTGCAAAGCACAGTTTCAGGCAATTCCTAAAGTATGTTAGATCATCTTATTATGCTGTATTCTAGACCCTTTATGATTTACAGAAAAAAGAAATAAACTTCTGTCTTATTTAAGGCACCTTTATTTGGTAGATTTTCTAATAACAGTCAACAAAAAATTTAACATTCTAATTAGTGAAGTTTTTGGAGACATATTATTCATATACCTTTCCTTAAAAAACTACTTAAAGATATATACTTAAAAAAAGATATATACTTATATGAAACTACTTAAAGATATAAAGAGAAAAACATTGAAATTCAGTAGTCAAAAGTGGGGAAGTTTAATATGAAAATGGCAGTGAAGACTAAACCATGCAGCCTAGAATTGAGTATAAATAATGAAGTTATAATTACAAAACTGTCTCTGGAAAATTAAAAAATATATCAATATAAAAATAACAATAAATTAACTATAATATAAAGGCATAAAATTTCCAGGTCATAGAAACAAAAACAAAAAGTAACAGTAAAAGAGCAGAAGTTGATGAAAGTGAAACTATATAATTGTCCTCATTTTTCACAAGAGAGTCAATAGACAGAATTCTGTTGTTGAAGATACTATATTATGAAATACAAATGTGAGCAAGTTACATAAAATTATAAACATAATTATGAAATGTAGTTAAAAGCAAACTATATACCTTTTAAATTTCTAGATGAGAAGAACAAAGACAAAATTCTCAAACTACAGCTAAAGTTTTTTAAAGGAAAGCAAAAAGCAAGGTCATATGTTTAAAAATAACAGAAAATGTAAAATAAGGATGTAAGACTATAACAATTTTGTTAAAATAATAATTAGTAATTACAATAGAATGAACTATATTTTAAATGTTTAGATTAAAGCAAAATAAAAACTCATATGCCTAAAACAAAATGTCTTCCAAAAAAAATGATAAAAAGGGTGGGGGGAAGCTAGATTAAGAAAAAAAATAAGCAATATATTGTTGTTATTATTATCAGACTCGGAGTCAAGGTAAAATTGATTAAATGTCCTCCACAGGGAGGCTTCCTAAAAACTTAACATACAATAAGATTATAACTCCAATGACTTTCAAAGTATTGAAATAAATAGAACCAAAGTATATGAAGCAAAACTCATGAAAATGAAGGTTAAATAGGTAAAAAATCTGTGGGCACAGAGCACTCAAACAACGCAACAACTATTTTAAGTAATACGTAGATATAAGCAAAACTAGAGAAAAAGCTATAGATATATAAATTAAAACAGAGCTAAGTCCAACTTTATCATCTCTAAATACAAAATACACTTTCTTTTCAAGCGGCCATGGAATAGTTTTAAAAATGATCACATGTTAGAAAATATTAAAAACCTCATGAAACTCAGAAAATGAAACTATCACATTCTACGTTTTCTGGCAAAAGAGTAACAATACTTAAAACTAATAACAAAGCAGACACAAAAACTCGTTTAGAGAGGTGGACGTGGTCTCTCAATTTGTGTGTCAAAAAGGAGGAAATCTAGAAAATACCTAGAAACATCTGGAAAATTACGGAATGTAAGACTAATATCCAAATCTATTTACTTTGCCGGAGAGGTGCTAAGACAAAAATTCACAGAATTTAAGTAAATTAAAATATATTAATTATATACTTAAGAAAACTTAGAAAATAGACTAAACAGTCTAATTGCTGAATAAATCCAAGGAGAGTTCCCTTGAAGAAATAAATGAAATAAATCAGCCATCAGTTTTTCTAAGAAAAATAAATGAGAGAAAATAAAACATATAAAATTAGGAATGAAATGGAGACAAATGTCTTAATGTTACAGGGGAAATGACTGCAAATAATATTTGTGCAATCTACTGCAATAAGTTTTGAAATTCCGGATGAAAGTGATTATTTTCTAGGGAAATACATGGGTTTAAAAGTAGATTCAAGAAACAGAATGTTATTCTGTGCATGTGGTGCACTGGCAGCCCTATAAATCCTCTCACTGTAAAACTCCCAGAAATAAGGAATAAACTAAGACAAGGTATTTGCAAATGCAGAGCTGAGCTTACAAGACCACAGGTAAAATTCTTAATGATGATAAATAAAGCACATGAATCCACACAGGCAAGCAAACACTTCAGAAGGCAACTTCTCTTTGTCTGTTTGCGGACCCAAATCTTATTACAACTTATTGCCCGCCCAGAGTGAGATTATGAGATGCAGAGCAAGTGCAAGGTGGGAAGTACAAACAGAGACCCCTCAGATAGCTGAGACCCTCAAATCACTGTATCATTAATTGAAATGTGAACTAAAAAATGGGAAAAAAAGAAAAATGCCCCACATGGAAAGTTAACTCTTTTAATTTGGATAAGAATGGAAGGAGAAAAATGTCTCCTATGTGAAGTGTTGCCAGTATCAACAGTAACATCATTCCTAAAACCACAACCTAAGAATTTAATTTAAAGCTGTTTCTGGTTAAGAACATTTTCCAGCACCTAAAATAAACAAATGCAAATCCTCTCTTGAAAAACACACTTTTAATCCAGATCTCATGGAAGTCCCAAATTTAAAGGCCCAACAAACAATTTCACAACAAAAATGCACAAATCATGCACAGCACAAAGCACAGCCACCACGAGTGAGAGTCAGCAGATACTCTCAAAGAGCTCACACACGAGATGGGCGTGGAAGAGGCACTTCAAGTAAGGGCCAGGCACCCAGCAGAAACGAACCAAGAGACTGGAAAAAGAATCAAAGATAAGTTCTAAATGTTGAATATATAATAACTGAAATTAGAAACTTAATACTTCAAGTGTCAGATAAGATGGCTGAAGAGTGACTGAAGGAATTGGAGAAGCATCTAATGAAACAGCCCACAATGGAGTACAAACTAAGACATGGGCAACATAAAAGATGGAGTTTGTGAGACCTGGACATTAAAATGAGGAGGGAGGTCAATATATTTCTAATTATAGTTCTGTCAAAAGATGATTTAAAAAGTGGAGAAGAAAGGGTATTTGAAGAGACATAGCTAAGAATTTTTCAACCTTGATGAGACCAGTCCAAGGAATCCCACGCTGGATAAATAGAACAAATCCACACCCAGACATATCACAGTAACACAAAAGAACCCAAAGATAAAGACCAATCTTAAAAACAATGAAAGGAAGAGTTAACTCATCTACAAGGGAGCAATAATTAGACTGACACTTAGCTTCTCAGAAACCATAACAGAAACTAAAACGATGGGAAAAAATATATGTAGAATACCATGAGAAAATAACTGGAAACTTACAGTTGTATTCCCAGAGAAACTATTCTTCAAGATCATGGGAAAAAATAGATTTTTAGGTCAACAAAACTAAGTAAGTTTACCACCAACAGACCCTCAATAAAGGGGCCTGTAAAAGATGTATTTCAGGAAGAAAGATTAGTCCCACAAGGAAAGTTGGAAATACAAGAAGAAATATTGAGCAAAGAACATGGTTAGGATGTGGAAAATAAAAACAAACATTAACTCTATAAAACATAAATAATTTTCAACTTGTAGGTTTAAAATGAAACTAGTTGAAGCTAAAATATTGTAAAAGACACATGTAAGCTGGTGGATAAACTAGTAGAATTAGAATATTTTATGATGCTTATATTATTCAAAGGGTGGGTGAAGATATTATCATTTAGACTTTAAGTGTAAATACTTAAATTTCAAGATGCACTATAAAAATAATAGAAACAGAATATCACTTCAAAATCAGTAGAAGGAGAAAAATAGTATGAGATAAAAAAATTCCATCCAAAAGAAGGCAAATACATAGAAAAAGTAAAATTAATAAAAATCACAAAAAAGATGCTAAAAGTAAATCCAAATATATCAATAACCACAAAAATATGACTGGATTAAAATCTCTAAATAAAAGTAAAATTTTTCAGATTGGATTTTTTTAAATACTAATACTTGGTACTTGTAAGTGATATAAGTAAAGCACCAGGACTCTGAAAGACTGGGACAAAATGGGAAGAATGAGATTTCTCAGGCAAATACTATGCAAAAACATTTATGTCAGTTATGACAAAATTAAATAAAAGTGATGTGAAGGCCAAAAGCATTTTTTAAAATAGAAAAGGTTACTACATAATAGTAAAGGTTTTAATTCCCCTGGAGAAGCCTGCCTTTGAGATCATTTCTTTAATATAATTTTTACTGTGGTAAAACATACATAACATAAAATTTACCATTTTAACCATTTTGAAGTGTACAGTTCAGTGGCATTAAATACATTCACAATGTTTTGCCACTGTCACCACCATCTAGTTTCATACAAATGGGACCACACGACGTAGGGTCTTTCAAGGCTGGCATCTTCCTTACTTGGCCTCGTGTGTTCAATCTCCACCCACATTGTAGCTTGAATCAGTACTTCCTTCCTTTATGTGGCTGAATGCTGTTCCATCGTGTGGACATGCTCCAGCTGATGAAGGGCTGGGTTGCTTCCACCTTTAGGCTCCTGTGCATAGTGCTGCTCCGAGGTCCCTGTAGATCTGCCCGCCTCTATTTGTCAGGTCTTGAGGAAAGTTGTAAAGAGCCTGCACTTTTGCTAAGTGCCCCAGGGACCCACTTCTTTGCACCCCCACTGCTGGACTGGGCTCAGTTTCATCTTCTCAGAGCCCCTCTTCCTCCATCCGATGTAAGGCGGTTCCTCGCCTGCCAGTCTCTGCCTTGGGTTCTTCTTCGTTTCTTTCCTCCATCACAATTTGTGATGAGGTTGTTGATTTTTTAAAAGCATTTGTGTCCTCTACTCCTTGAACATCAGCTCCTTAAGGACAGGAGACCCTGTCTGTCTGAGGAGTTACAGCCTGCCGCCTAGTAAGTGTTTAACAAATAGCCTGGTAGTGGAGATATTGAGCTAAATGGGCTTTTGAGATGTTATCAGACTTGATCCCTTGCTGGGCTCTATTCAAACTCTGAGGGTCAAATAAAGTGTAGCTTGAATGCCTGCTTCAGTGGATTGGTAAAGTTTGTCTGGGCACTGGGGGGGGGGGGGGGGGGGGGGCGGGGACTGTCCTGATGCTGCTGATTTGCTCAGCAGGAGCCAGCTCACGTGGAGCCTTTAAGCCAGGCCCTCTTCTTAAGAGCGTTCTTTCCCCATCTGGCTACTCCGGGTCTTTGCCTCATGGACCCTTCATTGTGAGACATACATTAACTGCCCTATTTAAAATTGTGGTGGTTGGGGTGTCTTTTCTTACATTTCTTATCCCTCTTTTTAGACATATTTTTCTCCTTAGCACTTACCATCATCTGACAAAATACCTTCTCCACTGGCTCCTCACTAAAATGTAACTCTAGGAGGGCAAAAATTTTCATGTTTTGTTCACTGCTGTAATCCAGTCTCTTGAACGATTACCCTGCACAGAAATGCTCAGTTAATATTTGGTGAATAGAACAAATAAATAAATAAGAAGACTGTTCCTAGGAGTGCAGGTTGGCACCTCTGGGAGTCTATAGATTCCCCAGTCACATCTAGACGGGGATCTGTGGGACCCCATGGCTCTGGCTTTGAGTCACTAAGTCTTAGCAGTGATCCTAGAATTCTTGGTTTCTACTCTGGTTCCAAACTATGGGAGCCTGCTGTGCTCCCTAACCAGTTCCCAAATGTTCCTTTCCTGAGCTCCATCCTCCTCCTCTTCCAGAGATGTGTATGGTTTCAATTCCTTCAAGTCATAGTAACCATCATAGACTATTTCTGTTCTGAATGGATTGCCAGAGTCCATATTACTGGGGAATGTGAAACAACATTTATTGTGTGCTGAGCATTCTATCAGCTATGTCTCATTTAATTGTGGCAACAATCCTAGGAGGCAGGTGGGTATTATTCTATCCCTTTTACAGATGAGGAACTAAATGTCTGTAATTAAACCCAAAGTCACCTAGCACATAAGAAACAATGCTCAGGGTAAACACATGTTTGACTGTAAATCTGCAGTTCAAACTATTTCTACCCTTAGATGTTGCATTAGTTTCCTATTGCTGAAAAACACGCATTTTTAGCAATGTAACAAAATACCGCTCATTATCTCATGCTCTGTGGGGCAGACGTTTGGTACTGTGTGGCTATTTTCTGCTCAGGCAGAAATTAAGGTATCAGCTGGAGGTGTTCTCACCTGGAGCTCAGGGACTTCTATGAAGCTCATTCCTGGCCGAGTGGAATTCAGTTCCTTGGGGTTGTAGCTGAAGTCCCCATTTCGTTGCTGGCTGTCAGCTGGAGCTGTGCTTAGCTTCTAGAAACCACTCACAAGTCTCATCACATGGCCCGTCAAGCCAGTAGCAGCACATTGAATCTTCCTCATGCTTCTAATCCCTCTGACTTCTTCTGATACCAGCCAGAGAAAACACTCTGCTTTTACAGGGCCAATACGATTATATTAGACTCAGCTAGATAAACTCCTTTAGCCACAAAGTAATAGAACATAATCGTGGGAGTGACATCTCGTCGTGTCCACAGGTTCTACCCACATTCAAAGGGGAGGCTAGTGTATAAAGAGGAGGACCATTGGGTTCACTCTCAGAACGTGCCGGCTACGATGCTGTAAACCTGGAACACGGTGAGTGTTCCTCTAGCAGCCACGCGACCCCAAAGCAGGCACCAATATCCTGGTAGCTTTCCTATAACGCACAAGCTTCCTAAAACAGCTAGGAGCAGATTTCCATCCTTTTTATTTCAGTCTCTTTCGGTTCCATGAGATTCCTCATTCTCTCTAGGAGTTGGCTGGGCCAGGCAGGGACAGAACCAACAGCAATTAATTACCTAATGTATATGATGATGAAAAAGGAGTTGGAGGAGAAATAAAAGTAAACGTTTAAACACATTCATAAGCCTAACTAGAAACTAGAAAAATATATCAAGAAACAATAGGCAAAATTATTTTTCTTAACTTAATGAAAGATATGCTTAGTACCACACTTCCTTCCATATTTTTTGTCTTCTTGGGGAGTTTCATGTAAGCTGTGAGCTGCAGGGATGAAAGCTCCACGCTGGTACCCACACAATGAAACCTGAAAAACAGTCTGAAATGGCTACCAGCAATTGGTGCTAATGAGGATTCCAAACCGAGGACCTGAAGGTCTCCTCAGCTCAAAGAAAGGTCACTGCTGTCCAGAGAGCCTCTGGGCCCCGCTTTCCCCACTCACCAAGTCACACAGCTTGCTGAGACGGCACAGCTGCCTCAGATTTCAGTGTCCTTGGAGGAGCATGCAGAAAGTAGGCGTTCTCACCCGAAAGAACAGAAGGGTTGGGTAACACTCCAAGGTGTCCTAACGGAACAGTAGGAACTTTCTGTCTACCCTAGGATTTCTGTGTCATCTCTCAAACCTCCAACAATTAAGTGAAAATTACAGCTCCTGGTTTTCTTAATAGCTCTCCTCCTTAGGCTTTCCTGAGACTGAGAAATTCAAAAGTTACTTAGTTCTCAACTCTGTAAGAGACTGTGAATCTTTTTAGCTTATAGGCTATTATTTTTCTTATGACTCTTGCAAGACTATTGCCTTCTTCAGTGTGGAAACTATGCCGTATTGTGTATTTTTATATAATTCAATGTCTGGCACATAATAATTGCTTAATAAAATGTCTGGTGAGGCACCACCAGCCAAGTCAGTGTTCTGTGTTACTTTTCCCGTTGTACTGTTTTATTTCTAAGTCTCCTCTAAGACCGAGGTTGTGTATTTTGAGTTAGGGGGTTGAACTAGGATGCTGATGGATAGTGTGCGCTAACCAGAGACACTTAGGTCTGTGTCTGCCGGCAGCCAGTCGCGGTGTGAGTGCACTGGGAGCACCTGCGACGGGTCCACAAGGACCCAGTAAAAGCAGCAAACCACAAGGATGGATTGCCAAAGTTCAAACAGGGACTGGTAAATCCATCGAGGAAACATTGAGCTCCGAAGGAAGGTTCAGTTTGGGTGCTGACACCCTCTTGCACCACTCAGATCCATGTGTTACATCCTTTTATAAGAAGCTGCAAAACTACAGTATATCTCCGTGATTTGTTTTTTTTTAATGAAAGTCTTCTCACTCCTTCTCTGAGAAGACAGATACAAGTCCAGTAATTCACATTCAATATGGTGGCCAGTTGTGATATCCTGGAAGACTAAAGTAAGAGAGGTTGTAAAACAAGCTAGAGTCCTACTGCTACAGTTTGTCCCAAGGGCGAAATTGATATTCATCAATCCTTCATCAACTCGGCATGCTAGCTTCCCCTCACCCTTGTCTAGCATCTTACCTCGTCCCAGTTGTTTGCCTAGTGAGGTGACCCAGCCTTTAACCCCTAATGGATCTGAGTACTTAGTCGCTCTGCCCTTGTTGAAGCATGTTTGCTGTAGTTGCCCTTAGTCATTGCCAGGCATGAAGTACGAAGAGACACCCCACTGACTCCTCTGTATTCCAGACCTGCTCCCTCAGTGTGGTAGTTGCCCTCCCTCCTTATAGTGACTGACAGGACAAATTACTGCAGCCAGTACCATAATGTCCTTCTTAGCCTAATGGTCTACTGACACATGAGGAGTCCAAAGTGACTCTGTGGTAGTTACCTCACCCCTTTAGTACTTTATCCCCTGGGAAAGAGCTTTTCCCTGCCACAGAACTGGGCTCTGTACCCTGGCAGAGCCTGAGATTAAGGGAATGGAAGCACAGATCCACAAACAGATCACTGGGCATGAGAGCTTATTATTATACCCATTATTATCTGGAGCCATGTATTTGGGTCAAACAGCACAAAATACCAGCAGTTCAAGGTACATGCTACATCTTGAAGGACAGAATCCTACCCTGCATGCATTGTCCCATTGCCAGCACCTTAGCTGAGTCTTAACAGGCTGTTCCACCCTTTTATCAGGCTGGCTGTTTCTATGTGATGGCGCACATATAAGACCACAAACCCGTAATCATGAGCCCACTGTTACACTTTCTTTGCTACAAAATGAGTCCCTTGATCAGAGGTAATGTTGTGTTGGACCCACGCCAATGGATAAGACTTTTTATAAGCTTCTAGGTGGTGCTGATGGGAAAGGCTCTATAGGAAGGGAGGTCAAACCAATACGTGGAGTGTGTGTCAATTCCAGTAAAAATAAACAACCTCTTTCTACAAGTGGAAGGATTTTGATGTGATTTGTTACCAGGTGGCTGCCCGGTCTCCTTAATGAATTCTTCCTTAGTCTTTGCTGCTGGCAGATTTGCACTTGGTGGTAACAATGATTAGACCAGCCTCAGTGAGGGGAGCTTATGTTGTTGAGCCCGTGTATA
Organism: Equus caballus; assembly: GCF_041296265.1. Taxonomy (NCBI): domain Eukaryota; kingdom Metazoa; phylum Chordata; class Mammalia; order Perissodactyla; family Equidae; genus Equus; species Equus caballus. The sequence continues at coordinate 105,026,032 of NC_091688.1, forward strand.
ACCTGCATATCTGCTACCATGGCCTATCCATAAGTTGCAGAAGCTATGGGATGCTGAGGAAAGAACATGGCTGACATCCTTTGCACAAGTCTTTCTGTCCTCCTGCATTGGGTGCTCTCTGGTGGCATTAACCATGAAACTTAGAATTGCACATTCCAACCACTACCCCTCACCCTCGTTCTTCCTGATACTGCTAGACAAATTCTGGAAGTGCTTTGGCTTAAGGATTTTTCTTTTTGGAGCTAGGCTTGTACTATTCTATCAGGGCTGTGCTGAGGCCTAACTCTATCAGCCAAGAGGCAATGAGAGGTGGCAGGAGAGAGTCTTGAGATAGAGTCGCTTTCTGAGGCACCTGCTCCAGGTGAAAAAATTACACATCCCCAGGGAAGGGGAGGCTGTTCTCTGGAAAGACGAAGGTGCTGCTTTTACTGGTCAGAAAAGTCCAAGAGAATTTGGGGATTCAAGATTCTCAGGTCTGAAACTCAAACATTACCACTCCAAGTTGTACTCATTTTCTATCAAGGCCCTGTACCTGGCATAGGAGACCCACTGAGACTGGATGGGTCACCTTTGCAGCCGAGTCCCCTGTAGAATCAGTTGCTGGGCTGATTTTCATCACAGCTGTGGCCTGAGACTGCAGGAGAGAAGACTGACCTTTAAACCAGAAACCTTCTGGTTTTATATTCTTCCTTAAGTGGAAATTGAGTCTCCTTTGTCTTTCATTTTCTTTGACTATCTAAAGCAGCCACCCCACTTTACAACCTTTATAAAAAGACCTTCTTCCCAAACCAACTAAGGGCTACAATACCCTGGTCTCCCAGTGCCTTGCTCTCCAACTGCACCACCCGACTCATCCACGGGTGAAAGCACAAGCAGCTGCATCGCACAGCTTCTCACCACCAGCAATGGTTCTTTCCACTTATTGCCCAAATGGCAACACAAATTTAAAGTCTTGTTTCTAGAATCACTTCTGATTTTAGCCAAGTTTCTATGAAGCAGAGCCTGAGGCAAGGATTGAAGTGATGATACTTTACTTCAAAGAAGCAAGCCTAGAGATGTGAAGGTGGAAAAGAAAAGGGGAAATGAGGCAAGGAAATACAGAGGTAATAAAGTGTATTTTATCCCACTGGCCACTTTTTCTCAGTAAGTAGGGAAGACTTACAGCGGCTGTCGTCAGATGTGTTTGCTTGACCTGCAGGACTTTGGAAGGTTTACAAAGAAATTTTTCACCTCAGAGAAATCCCCAAAAAGATAAATGAGGTGGAATTATCTGACTGGCTCCCTTCTATTTCTCATTTGTCATTGCTCTCGGTTTGCCCATTGCAGTAGATCAACTTCTACAGCAAATACAAGCCACAACATCCTGTTTGCAGAAGTATCTAATCTTGAAAGTGACCAAATGTTTGGAAGCAATATGAAACAATAAAATTTCATGAAATGAAATAGACATATCAAGCTGACTCTTAAATAAAGTATTGTAGGTAAGTAATACTATGTGGAGAGGATTGAGGAAGAAAGAACCAACGGGACCAGAAATTCATAGAGTTCTTGGGAATTTTCTTCTGACAGACATGAAAATATGTTTAGATACCCACAATTATTTTAAAAATCAAGAAACAAAAATCACAATATATTTTATATAATTCTACCCTAAAAATAAATTTCTTCTACTGCAATGAAAATGTAATCACATCAAAATCAATGTACAAAATTAAAATGTTACTTATTTAAATAGTTGATGTGTATTTTTTTACCTTTAAAACAAACAAACAAACCAAAAAGCAAGCACTTGCTTTGAAGCAGAGGCAAAGGGACAACGTAGGAAGTACCCACCCTTGGGTGACCTCTGGCCCATACTAAGATTATTTTTTTTTTACCTAAAAGTATGGTCAACAAGGCATATCGTTCCCTCATGGAATGTACTTCATACTTTTGCTACAAGTACTATCTAAAGGCCACTGGATTGTGTATTCTGTAAGAGCATGAGCCACATGTTTTAGTCACCGCTGGATATAGTTTATCAAACTGGGTAAGCACTCAGTTAGTACTTATTGATGATACAATAGGTCAATTAGTCAGCCAATCCAAAGAGGCCTGGTATACTTTTCCATCTGTCATTTCTCATTGCTCTTGGTTCACCCATTGGAAGTCTTGATTCTACATCAAGTACAAACTACATTTATTAAATGATATTTGAGTAGGCCTCCCCAGTCTTTCTCACAGCTCTTCCTCAGTGCAGTGAATATAAATATTGAAAATTGTGTAAATCTGTAGCTAAAAGATGAGCCTTCAGAATTCGAGTTTAATACATGGGTCGGGCATAGCTGAATTTTCCTCATCTGAGGTAACTTGGGAAATTTCAAAGGATCCATGATGGTGTATCATGCCAATATTCATAGATTTCCAGGGGATACTTGTTTTCACTCTAAATGTGTAAAAAGACAAACACCAGATTACCTTTTTGTAGGCTTGACAAGTCACTCACATTAGATTCATTTACCTACTATGGGCCAGATTTCCCTGTTGATAACAACTTTTTCCCTGTCTTTAGCTTATTTAATATGCTTCAATTCATGACTAATAGCCATAGAAAAATAAGCCTAAACTTTGATACTCATTGTGGCCTGCAGTCCAGAGCATGGACCCATAAATGATTCTCCATGTCATGGGACAGAACTGGAACTGAACAGACAACTGGCATGGACTCAAAATAGCAAAAGAGTACTAAGAAAGACATTAGTTTTCTCCATCAAAATGTGGAACTGCCATACAGGATTCTTGAGAAACTTCCTAGTTACCCCACAGTATTTCCATATGTAACTAATGTTGAGAATAACAACCTACAGTAGAAGGGAGTTCACCAATTCTCCATTCCGGCAGAAGTATTCTTGTCCCATTTAATCTGTTTCAAGATTCAGCATTAATATAAGTTGACTTTGTCAGCACCAACCAATTGAAAATACATTGGGAGCATTGATTATTGGAAGAATAAGTGGTCAGGGAGGTTCTTAGAGAACTCCATAGGAATAGAAAATGACTGCCTGGCCAATAAAAACAACAAAGATATGAAGATAAACAAGATGTTAGCCATCAATGAAAGCAATTAAGTGCCTCTCATCCCTGGTGATGTCAGACAAAAAGTCCATAATATCTGTGCCTCGGTTGGCAATTGATGCTAGGCAGATAACAGCTAGTGAGGTCAGTGTTCCTTCGAAAGCAAGGGGTGACTGGATCACAGCTCAGGCCAGCTCAGTGGGACTGGAACCAGTTCAATGGAAAGATAGTGGCTAAAAGGGGCACAGCTAAATTTTCTTATTTTTTACAAAGCTGAATTCACATGGTGGAGTCTTGGTAAAGCTGGAGTCTGAACACAGAAAGTTCTCAAGTTTTCCATGCCTGCTCAGGAAAAGGAGCAAAGCATCAATTGTGCAGGTTAGTTGAATGGTATACAATGGTGTAGTTGAATGGCTCTTGAAGAGCGAAGTTGTCCAGAAATTATCAGAACCTAGATTCCATTTATTCATTTCTTGTTTAGTCTAGTGTTGTAAGGTATGATCTGCTGTTAAACTTCTTAGCATCTCTTTGAAGCAAGGTCACTTGCCCATATGATAGATAGCCTAGAAGTGAATATTGTTCTGCCCACATTCCATCAAGCAAAGCACCTGGTCATGTTAAAAAAGGTTGCATGGTTAAACCCTCCTTTTCTAGTGTAGACAGATGAGACTATTTTAGGAGCTTTCCTTTCTTCTTCACTTTTTTCCAATTGAAGTCCTTAACACTGGATTTTTTTTCCCTCCATATTATCAGACAAGGGATCAATATTCCTTCTCCCATGGGCTAAGTAACCTCCAGGGACCCTTGGACTGCTGGTCTCCGTCTGTGTCTCTGGGAGTCAGGCTGATGGAACTGTAAGGATCACTGGGCTGGGGACAGGACCCAAAGGCTGCTGATCTCGGCTCTGCCACTAACTCATGCTGTGACCTTGAAAAGTTATTTTCCTTTTCTAGGTCACAATGTTCTTGTCTGCCAAATGAAAGCATTCAATGAATAATGTGTAAGCTCAATTTACAGCTTAAAGCTTCCTTAATTCAAAGCGCAATTTGAGGTCTGGAGTTCTCTGATACTTTCAGGCACCTCATTTACTCCAAAATAGACCTTCTGGATGTTAAGTATGGTTAATGTATGTCTGATGTTATGGGCATGGAGAAAGGAATTGTTAACTCTGTAGAAATTTGTGAACTTTTCAAAGTTTACTTTGGTCCCTTTGGGGAACTCATTTGCATATCCCATCTCAGTGGCCTGAATGATTTGAAACAAGTCTCTCAGGTGGACAAATTAATTCTTTCTCAAAAGCAGGTCAGTCCCTATCGGTTCTCTTTGGGAATAGCCTTTCTGCTTAGGAATATTTTAAGAAGGATATAGGAACCATTCAATACCTTGTGTCTTTCACACTCTGCCTCCTATGTCCAATGGACCTTTAGCAAGTGCCCCTCTGAGAGAGAATCAGGGGATTTCTAAGGCATTTGCAAATGAGTATCCATTTGAATTCAGCGGTTAGTGCTTCTCCATCTTTTATTACCCTTACTATGGTTGATTTAATGTGAACTCTTCATACGCACAGTTACCCAATGGTTTTTCTTTTTTTCTTACAGGCTGTAATATGTAAAACACAAAGAAATATGAAAGGATCCCTCAGGAACTTTAACTTCCTATATTGGTGAAAAATGCTTCAAAGTTAGCAAAAGACCAACTTCTAGAGCCTTTGGAATATTTTTGAAGGCAAGAGCTTATGTGATATCAGATGCTGTAAATTCTTAGCTCACGTCTACAACAGTATGCTTTCAATAAACGTTTTCTCTTGCTGTTGTTATTATTATTATTTTATTATTCTCAAGAGCAATATCAACACAGAGAACTGGCATTCTAGTTGATGTAACCCTTCTCCCCAGACCACATCCTCACTGGAGTTCTAAAGGTTGAGCTGAACACATATGTTGTGTTGAGTGTTATGTTTCTCCTCCAGATCTACTCTCCACCCTTCTGCACCGTGTGATCCAGGAGGCTGATCTAGTAAATATATGAATGCGCTAACCTACTCTCTAACGTCCAATCGGGTTGGGTCAATGGGGAACACCAGCAGGATGTCAGAGGGCAAGAGCAAAGTGAGGATGAGTGTTTACTGCCCTGCTCCCTCCCTTTACGACTGTTTAGTTGCTATCAATCGAAGGTCTCATTCCCTACCCAGTAGTTCTCTTCACCCAGCTATCTCAGTCTCCAGGTTAGTAACCACACCCTCCCTTGCCCATCAAGCTACTGCTTTCCTGATACTAACCAGAGAACGTTGCGCTGTTCTTTGTGGTGTACCTGTACCCAACCACACTTTGGCAAATAGTCTCTTTATTAAACTTTGTTCAGATTATCCAGTTTAAATGCGGCATGCCTTTCCTGCCAGGACCCTGCCAATGCACCTGGTCTCTAGGCCATTAGTTCCATGAGGACAAAGATCTCCATTTTGGGTTGTTCATTGCCGTATCCCAAGCACCAAGCACAACGCCTAGCATACATTAGGCATTCAAGAAATATTTGTTGAATGAATTACTGTTCTCTAATTAAGGCTTAGAACAAGTTTTATGGAACCAAAGGCTTTTGCAATTTTGGAGGTTCTCTTTAAGAAAAAGAATATACAAATATATCAGTGTTGCAGAGTTTACAAAACTCTAAGACCTTATTGCTAGGGCTCCTCCCAAGACCTTGAATGGTCCTCATGCAAAGGAAGGGCCCTGAAACTTCAATTTCTCTGGCTTCAACCTGCCTCTCATTGAATCTCAACTCAGAGTTTCAGGGAGTCTGCCAGTTGCCTTCACAGAAACGTGAAGAGAACAGCATGATGTAATGCAAAATGCATAGAATTGGGAGTCAGATACACACTGGGGTTCCAGCTTCTCGGCTTACTAGTTATAACCTTGGACAGGACACTTAGTCTACTTCATCTATAATAGAGGGATGGTAACTCTTCCCTCAGAGGACTGTTGGAGGATTTCCTGAGGTAACTACATAGGGTCCTGGAGTCCTGGCACATAGTAGGTGCTTAGTGATTGTCAGTCGTGCCATGTGAAGGTGTTTCCCCCGCAGCCCCCTTCAAGCCTTCCCCAGGCCAGCATCCTATTTGTTGGGATCAATTGAGCTTTCTTCCTGAGTCCTCTGAGCGTCACTCTAAGCACCTGCAACTTCAGGATCAGACCATGGCCCTGTTCACACCAAGTTTTGGAGTCAATATTTTCACAATGGAAAGTCCAGTATGTAGCATGGTTTGCCTGCGGCCAAACATCCAGCCTTGTTTGCTGGGGATTTTTTTGTTTCACTCACCATAACTCAGCCAGATCTCTGTGGACCCATTTAGATGCCCTAAGCAAACTTTTTCATTGCTTTCCCAGAGAAAAAATTCTCCCCATATATCATTTTCCTAGTCATCCTCAAAGGCATGTCAGCTGCCTTCTACATAAACATTTTATTATAGGGTTGAGCAGCCAAATTTTAGAGCCTGGGTTATCTTTTTAAAAATTCTATGTGCTCTGTTATTGATGACCTCCTCTTCCAGTTACTCAAATATGAATTATATCCAAATCCTTGCTTAAACAATGCAAAATCCATGAAGATAGGGTGATAATTGCTTTATTCATCATTGTTCTCTCAGAATAGGGCATAATATCTGGCATGTAATAGATACTCAATAACTACTTCGAATTACTAAGTGAATGATTGAGTATATTATGAAGAGTGAAATATCAGAGGATGATCCAGGGGATATGATTTAAAAGGATAAACTAAGAAATCAAATGTGGCAATATTTGTTACCATATATCTACAGGGGTTAAATATTTTGTGAGGGAGTCAGTTCTTCATGATTGGAGATACTAAAGCAGAAACTAGCAAAAATCTGTCTGGAATTCTGTAGGGAAAAATATTCATTGAATTTAAAATAGAAGTTGGTTACTTCTAATTTCAATTTCGACTCTGAGAACATGTGATTTCATAAATTCATACCACCCGAGTGTTAAGTAGTGGTTTGTGACAATTTGGGACCTGGTTGACCTCGGAGCTGACTGCAGTGTCAATGGATTGGCTTTGGTACCTGGACCAGGTTAATTTCTCTGAGCCTCGGTTTCCACATCTGTAGAGTGAGCGTAATAATGATTTCACAGGATTATTGTGGATTAAATTAGATACTAAATTTAAAACCCTCAAACTCCATTCTAAGTATCTACAAACTGTTCAACAAATATTAGATTCCTTCTCTACTCTACCCCTCAAAGTTACGACCTTAGTAAGGCAGAATAGTTAAGGAATTCCTCCAGAATGCAATGTGAGAAAGAGGCTGGCACTGCAATTTGAGGACCAGGTCTCTCAGTCTGTCACTAGCCCTAACAACCTCTGTGACTTTCAGCAAATCATACCATCTTTAGCCTCCAGTTCTTTAGTTTTAACATGAAGGCCCTATTAACCACTTTCTTTGATTCTTTCAAGTCCTGAAGATAAGGTATTTATTCAGAAAGCTCAGTTCACCTTCATTTTGGAACTTCTTAAATACTTACACAACATAAGATAGGGAACCCTGCATTCTCTTGCCAGTTTTTTGACCATTATGGGTGGGATCCTAGCATGTGGCTGAATCTGATTTGGTCTCATGAATGTAGTACTGTGCACTTTGTGAAATATAATATGCCACGTGTAATTTGTTACCCAAATCAACCTGTCTTGGCTGAGATGCAGGTACCCTCTCTGAGGCAGAGCTCTTCCACAACAACTTCACTTCTTCCAGTGATGAGACCGAAGAATTAATATTCTGCGGCTATTAGGATAATAATTCAGTTTTTCAAAAGGGAATGTCCTTAACATGGGCCTGGTATTCCTCCTGCTGCCACTAAATAGGACCCTCCACCTCCTTCTCTGAGCCCTCCACTTCCCTCTCGGAGCCTTCGCTCTGAAGCCAGCAGAACTCATTCTCTGTTAAACACCTACTTCCATAACCATGGGAGGAACAGATCATTCTAGCCCAGAAACCCTACAGCACACTGGTGTGTCTTCTTTAAATCTGATTAGTAATTCAAATAAAAAGCCTGATACAGTCTCATTATATTCTTCTTCCTTTGGGAATAAATTTAAAAAATAATAATAGGAATAATAAAGCATAACATTAAAATAGGGTGAACTATTCAGCGGAGATGAAGAGCAAGGCATCAAGAGAAGACTCCTGCCTCTAACTGGGAAATTAAACTGCCCTCTCAGTTTTGGTTATAAAGGGAAGATTTCACTCAACTGTGAAGGCAAAAGATTTGATTGCTAGAGCTGTGATCCTTGGTTAGCTTTATGACAGCTTGGATGGGTTGATTTTAAGGAAAACTGATTTCAAAAGTACACCTCTGCCTCCATGTCCGTATTTAAGTCATAGCCACTCTCCCCTCCTCCCCCTTAAAGCACGTTCTCGTGGCGCTTTCATGTTGAATGAGCAGTGTCTAGTTCCTCATGACCTCAGGCCCCATCCACAGCTGCACTGGCAGATCCTGGCTGTGTTGAACTTTGGAATGTTCTCCTCCAGAGGTTTCAATGAGAGCCACGTGTTTTTGCTGCTTTCTCTAATTCCAGTAACTCGTCTGCCTCACTGCGACTCCTCAGAAACTCTCTGCAGACCCGAGTTCCCCCAGCTCAAAGGATCCGTTTAGACATGAAGGGAACGTGAGGCCAGAGGCACAGGAATACTGTGGACTAAATGGAAGAGCCAAGACAAGGTCATGGTATAGGCACCGCCCTCCAGAAGGCTGCAGGAACCAACTCCAAAGGAGAAATCAGAGCACGTGAGTTTCAGAATCAACAAATACTGACTAAGCAGCCACTGTAAGCTGAGCTGTTTCGCATTATTTCAACATTAAATCTGTATTCTAAGGCAGTCGTTAGTGACTCTATTTTATAATGGGGGCACTGAAGCCAGGAAAGGTTGCATGACTTTCTTAAGGTCACAAACTTGTTTCAAAGTTGAAATGTGAACTCATATCTCCTGACTCATATTTCTCTTCTTTTCATCATATTACAGTGTTTCCTTATGAGGTTGGAATCCTGGTTCTGCTTCTTGGCAGCTGGACGTCCTTCATCGAGCCAGTCATTCTGAGCCTTTTCTTCTCTACAAAATATTGAGGATAGACAACAGGGCCGTTCTAGTTCCGTGACACACCAAAGAGGAAGAATTCTCTGCTCGTCTGCCGTGAGAAGAATTGTTGATGACTGCCTCTCAGAGCCAAAGGACCAGCATTAAAACCCCTCTTTGACCAAGATTAAAACCACTAATCATTGAATTAAAAGTGCCTTGCAATCGCTAAGATTCCATTTTCCAATGATCATGGCTGCCCCTAGATTTCAGGGTAAAGTTTCAAGTTCTTGCTTTAACCAACAAGGCCCTTCATCACCTGTCTTCCTACTCCTTTGCCTTCCTCTGTGTTTAATCCCCGGAATCACATCTCACTTTGCAGCACCGCTGTCCACCCAGCCTGTAATTGCAATTTCCCTCTACCCCTGCCATTCCTCCAAGTAGGGTGACTTCTCCCCTTTCTCATCCAGTTACCTCAAACGTCTCTCTGAAAATCGACTCCATGGTCTCCTCTTCCGGGAAGCCCGCCTTGACTCCAGCTTAATATAGATGCCTCTCCTCTTTGTTCCTACAAACCCTGGGAACCTTACTCACTGCACTTCTCCATAAGGGCCACTCCACTTGCTTTTCTCCCTCACCAGGTTCAGAACTCTCTAAAGACAAGACTACATTGAATTTATCTTATATCTCAGCATCCATCACAGCATCTGAGGCATAACAAGGGATTGATAAACAATTTTGAGTGAGTAAATGGTTAAAACAAGATTGATCATGAAATGGCTAAACAGACAAATGGGAAACAATTTCCTTTTTTTTCCAGCCACAGTAGAGTTTTGCCTGTACTGCCCCGTTACACCGCCCCATCTTCTTATGGAAGGATGTTTCCTAAACCCGTTCATGATTATCTTTGATATGTTAAAGTTCAGCATGTGCTCTCAACTTTCTTGAAAATTGCTATGAAAAAATCACCCTAAAATTCACTGCTGCTTCTTCCAAATTTCTCCACTGAGGAGTTCTGTGGAGTTTAGCCCTTGGAAAGCTTAATTTCCCCTTGATGAATTGGAATTCTTTCTCCTCTTGACAATATAAGCTATATAACCAAGTATCATTTCATTTGCACTTTACCTTCGAGGAACTTTAGAGTCAAATTTCTTGTCCAACTGTAGCAACTATATAAGCCCTCTGGTTTGCAAATTTATATTTTTACTTTACTTTCTGGTCTCCACTTCAATTCAACAACATTTACTGAGAGCTTGTTGCATGCAGTGAACTGTTCTGGGGGCTCGGTTTATATCAACTGACAAAACAAAATTAAAATTCCACCCTCTTGGAACTCACCCAGGTTAGAGGGATATTATTTTTATGTAAATAGTACAAATCAATTCCAAAATTAATGCACTACATATGATCTAAAGTTGCTGCTTGTATTTGTTACATACCTGGCTCTTTCTTTTACAGTGTATTTGTTATAAATATATCTCTCATCTGAATTTTGTAAATGTGGACACTCCCAGATTTGAAATGTACAAGAGAAAACATCAAGTGCTGGTGGGAAGAGAATCAACTCACTTCAGAGTTCCCTAACAGTGGTGACAGGATGTGCACAGCGGCTGCAGTCATCCTCACGGCGTTTCCCGGCACAGCAGCAGTTGGTGTCTAGAGTCTGGCATTTGCTGTGAACCAGCCTGGCAGCTTTTGTTGTAAGTTTGGGCTTCTTTTGCCCCGTAATTTGCCCCCTGCTGTCATGTGGGAGGGAAATTTACTTTCCAAGATGCCCTACAAAGTGTCAGTGTCCATCTCCTAATCCACCCAGAGCTTGCCACTCCCTACCAGCACCAGCGCCCTGACCTGAAGGCCTCTTAGCTACAGGTCAGATGTGACTTGTACTGTGTTTGTGAGGCCTTTCCTGAGATGCTCCTGCTAGACTTCAGAAATATCTAGAGAGCCTTTTTTTTTTTTTTTTTTTTTCAGCTGAGGAAGATCCACTCTGAACAGTGTGGGGTAGGTCTGTGCCTGGGAACCAAACCTGGGGTGCTGAAGTTGAGCGCACCAAACTTAACCACTAGGCAACCAGGGTTGGCCCAAGAGATCTTTGCTTTTTGCAAGACCTTATAAATAAAACCAAAGCACCAGCTGAAAGCTGAATCAATATCATGAACTAGAAATAAACAGTTTGCAATACTGTTAGCAAAAGCATAATTTACATTCAGTGGTACACAACATACAATGGGAATCTGATATTTATGTCCTATTCAACTTCCCCAAAAGGTTGGAGAAAACTTTTGAGTGAATGACTAGGTTAGTGAGATCTCCTATATCTATCCTTTTCTATGTCATTATTTAGACTCTTCTTCTGGGCCTCACGCTGCGCTTTTCACTCACTGCCTGTTGTCAGATCATCTGACCAATGTGGGCCTGAGCTGAAAACATCCCTGCCTTGGGGAGAAAAACAGAAATCCATTTTCTAAATGTGACCCCACCTACCCCATCTCTGTTTAACTGTTGTTCTCAATACCGTAGAGGCCACACGCACAGCAGTGCTATCTAATCCAGTGGAATTCACCAAGCAGGAACTTAATGAATTAGTACCAGGTGTGCAAAATAGGCAGCGAGTGACCACAGGGCATGGACAGAGACAATGACAAGGATTTGAACCAGGGCTCTCCTGACTGTGATCAAAGGATATTACAACCTGTTGGGCTAAAAAGTTCACAGTTTTTGTTTTGTTTTTCACATATTAAAAAAATGTGACTTTTGTACTAAGGCACAGCAAATGGCACCTCCCCACTTTACCACTTACATGTATGAGTCCATTTTCTTTTGATAAATATACTACATTCCCAACAGCTGATTCTCTTTTTCTTTCAGGAAGTTAGTGGGAAGATGTTCTCCTAAGCTATCGATCCATGAAACAACATCAACAGATCTTAACTGTGTTTTTCCAGACAATATAAGCCCCCCCACAAAGAACACACACTGTGTGAATCCATGCACACAATATCCAGAAAAAGGCAGATCTGTGGGGACAGAGGACACACCAATGTTTGCCAGGGTTGGAAAGGGTGCTGGGCTTGTGTGCCAAGAAACCACCAGAGGAAATTTGGTGGAGAGAGGGAGACGAGGCTCCACCACGACGCTAGGAGTGCTTGCATGACTCCATATGTTTACCAAACCCACAGAACAGTACACAGTCAGGAAGGAACTGTATATTTTTTACTATAAGATGTGCTTTATTGATTTATTTATTTTCCTCCCCAAAGCCCCAGTGCATGGTTGCATATCACAGTAGTAAGTCCTTCTGGTTCTTCTATGTGAGCCGTCACCACAGCACAGCAGCTGACAGATGCACCATGTGGTTCCAGGACCAGGAACCGAACCCAGGCTGCTGAAGCAGTGAGAGCACCGAACTTTAACCACTAGGTTGTCAAGGCTGGCTCTGAATTATATTTTATGTAAAACAAAATAAAAACTTTAAAGTCCGTGTTATTTGTTTGCATGATGTGATGAGAAGAACTCAGCTAGGTATCTTGTAACTATGGATTCACTACACTACGTAAGACATGTGTATTTATGCCATCTTTAGTTATTAGCCTTGAGGTTTATGATGTCCAAAGCTAGATGTTTATGGTGTCCAAATACTAGAATTTTGCTAAGGTGGACCCAAGTTTTTAAATAACATGTAATCACGAATACATAGAATTTAAAGGTTAGAAAAGTCTTGAGGGTAATTCATCATTCTATTAACAGATCAACAAGAAGAAACATACAACATCTCAACAGATTCAAAAAAACATCAGATGATATCCAATATTCAACCCTGAAAAAAGGGAAAAACTGTCTCAGCCCACAAGGCATGAAAGGGAGTGACCTCAACCTGATGAGCGGTATCCACAAAGACCTAAAGCCAACATTGTCCTTAACAGTAAAAGATTGAATGCTTCCCCCAGGATGAGGAACAAGTCAAGGGGCCACCCTGGACCTCTATTCCACTTTCTCCTGGATGTTCTACCTGGAGGCTTGAGGAAACTTGAGGGAGTTAAGAGTGACAGGTATTCAATTATCTAGATTGTGGTGATTTTTTTCATTATGTTGATTGTGGAAATTTTTTTGTGATAAATTTGTAAATTTATCAAAGTAAACATTTCAAATGTGTGTGGTTATTGTGCATCAGTTACACCTCAATAAAGTTTGAAAAAAAGGTGCCACTTAGGCCAGTCTCTTCACTCACTAGTAACCAAAGCCTGATCACATCTTGGGCTTTCCACAGTAGGTCTACCCATTTTTATCCTAGAAGTAGCTGGGAAGCCAGGAAGTCACCAGTGAAGACAGGCCTGATGTTTGAGAGGTGGTTGAACATATTCTTCTGACAAAATAGAGTAAAACAGACTTCCAGAAAGCCTGTCCATTGGGAGCACAGACCAGCCACGAGTTCCATGCTCATGAGAAGCAGGGAAGAACAGTATAAAAGAAAAAGATTTTAGAATGACACAGATCCCAATCGAATTCTGAATTCACCAATTCTTGCTTGTGTGACTTCAGTATATTTATTACACTTTCTGAGCTTCAGTTCCTCCTCTGTCCAGTAAAGACAATAAAACTTTTCCTACAGGTGCTGTGAGGAACAAATAAATTATCCCGTGTTAAGTCACAAATATATCAGGCATTCAATAAATACTGGATATATTCCCCTTCTCTTCCTCAAAGTCATTTAAGTTCTTTCTGCTTTTATTTTTTTCTCAAAACCGTATAAATAATTATTTATCTAGCAATTTATTAAGTACTTTCTCTACATCAACCCCAGTGCCAGGCAGTGGGCATTGCAGAAGAATAAGACATGGATTTATCCAGAAAGAGCCCCTAGTGGAGTCAGGAAGACCAACGTGGAAACAAACGCTCCCATGGCCATTCTACAGTCAAGTCAGCACAGAGAGTGGAGGCTCAACAAGCACAGTGATGAATTTTTCTTTGACAACTTAGGTTTTTCAAGAGCAAAAAAAGCAGGTCTTAAAAGACAGGTGAGAGTTCACAAGGTCTATATGGGTTTGGAATGGGGAGAACATTTCAAACTGGAAAAACAAAAGCCATGCCTTACACTCACGGTGTTACTAACAAAGTGCTCTTTGTGGCTGATGCTTCAAGGTGTGATTCTGAATTCGCACACATCGAGGTCTACTTCTTCCCCTCAGAGCAACTCCTACAGCAGGTGTTGAACTGCAGGGACGTTTGCCCAGAAGCCCCAAGGCCCATTCAACAGGGCCTGGTCATTCTATCTGGCCTTCCTGTCCTCGATCTTGCTGAGCTTCTGGGAAGGTAAATAGAAGAGCCCTCAACAACCTAATCTTTAAAAAAGAGGTTGTCCACTCTAAGGACAAGTTCCATCACGAGTTTGTGTTTATCACAATGTTGGCATCATTTGAAGACTTTGCCCCTCTTTGGCTACAGGAAGTAGAGAAATCACAAGCCCCTTGGGCATGTCAGATATGGAGATAAATATTGAATGTCATTTTTGCCAAACTATTTTCAGTGTGAAGGTAGGAAACTATCTGTCCCTAAGAAAATTACTGACCACCTCAGAGCAAGGTACCAAATGGTCATACCACAACCAGGAAATCAGAAACATCGGAATGAGACCTTTTGGAATACATACCAGGAGCCATATATTGAATAGGTCAAAGCAGTGTCCTTCTCCTGAGCTAGACAAGTTAACCTGACTTAGAGTCACAGACAGAAAGCCGTTTCATTTCCATTGCTGGCCCACTGCGCTTCCTTTCATGAAGAGTGTTCTGACACACCGGCTTGATCTGAAGTTGTCTGGATGGGAGAGGCACTCATGAAATTATGCAAGTACCAAATTCTTGGTCAGACTTGTCCTCAACTTATTACAATGTCTGCTTCTGAAAGAGCGAGTACGCCATTCGCCCCAACCCCACCATACCTTTTAGAAGGACCTGGAGTAAACAGAAGCAAGGGTTACTAAATTTTGGTGGGAAAAAGGGAGAGATTGGAGATTACAAACATCAGTCAAAGAATATCCAAGGATGGAATGCCCAATGGAGAAGACACTTGCTAACTAGGAGGAGATAAAAAGAAGTAAAGGAAAGTGAGCTAATTTCGTGCTGAACACTTAAGCAGACCCAGCAATAGCTACTGATATCTCTATTAGGAAGATAAAGAAACTGAGGCTCAGGGAGTGAACTGTCCAGTCAAAGAGCACTCTTAATACAGGGCAGAGAAAAGATCGAAAAAATTAAAAAAAAGAGCAAATGCTCTTTTTTGTTGTTGCTGTTATGAAAGACATTATCTCATCTTTTTCTGCCAAGGCACCAAATTCAGGCTCATATATATGCAATTGGATTTTGTTTTTAATGTTTCTACTCTCACAGTTGAATAGGATCCTTTAGCTTTAACTTGGGACCATAGACATAAAGGAACTAATTGAACAAAACTAGACTAACACAAAGGATGGAGTATAAATAGATTTTCTAAATAGTTTACTTAGGCCTATCTATAGCATGACTCTTTATTTTTCTGAGGAAGATTCTGCCTGAGCTAACATCTGTTGCCAATCTTCCTCTTTTTGCTTGAGGAAGATTTGCACTGAGCCAATATCTGTGCCCATCTTCTGTATTTTGTATGTGAGTTGCTGCCACAGCATGGCTGACAAGTGGCATTGGTCCATACCCAGGAACCAAACCCGGACCGCTAAGGCAGAGCATGCTGAACTTAACCACTAGGCCATGGGGCCGGCCCCTAGGCATGACTCTTTTTGTCTACTGGTTTCATCTTTTAGAATCTGGTAAAATTGTTGATTTACAGGTCTCTACTAGTGTAAAGGCTCATCGATTCCCCAAGCTAAATAACAACTTGTGGGAAAGCCACTGTGAGGAGGAGGCAGAGGCAAAGGCCTCAGCAAGTCCTGGCGCCATGTTACTGCCATTTGTCATACCCAAAAGTGCTCCACAGAAATTTGTTGCACAAAAATAAAAAGAAAATAGAATTGCCCCTGGATCTGCGGTCGGTCAATTGGTTAAAAGTGTCCTGCTCACTTTTCTCTGCACTCAGTCCTACAGCGATCTGATTTCTCTTCCCAATACTGTCCCGTAAAATCTGCTAGGCTGACTTTCCATCAAACCCTCATCCTGGTTATTTTAATGTCCCGATGTAGCTGACAGTTGCAAAGTTTCATTCGAGTCCTGTCCCTCTGTCCCCCATTACTGCCGACATAAAAAGGCCATTTGGTGGGTCCCTTGTACTGAAAAGGCCATGGAGCTGCGGGAGCACATCACAGGACACGCAACCGACTGACGCCCAGCACAAGATCTGATAAAGAATCCAACCTGCTGGCTCTTACTTTTTGCGTTGCAGCCTTTTCATCCCCCGTGAAAGATCATCATGAACCAACAGCCCTTCACAAGCATCATGAGACCCTGGTTGAGTGGCACTTGGTAGTTTACGATTTGTCGTTAAATCCATTCTTTCATTTGCCTCTCCCACTTTCCTATACTATTCCTACCCTATTTCATATATGGGACATATACTATTCTGAATTCTATTTTATACCTGATAAAACTGGGGCACAGAGCTTTAGGTACTCTGTCTAATTTATTGCTGAAAAATAAGCCCACTAACCCAAAGCTTAAAACAAAATCTATTTTATTTCAGATCCTCCAGTCACGTGTTTGAGCAGCACAATGCTTCTCCTGCACTTGGTGTGGTAGCGCTCGGTGGCGTTCACCTGCAGATGGGCTAGTTCAGAGGACTGAGATGGCTTCACTCTTTAGTCTGGTGACCTGACAGGGAGAGCTGGAAGGCTGGACTCACCTGGGGCTTTTTTTTAACTTTCTTGAGGAGTAATTGGCAAATAAAGTCTTACGTATTTAAAGGGTACAGTGTGAGGATTTGATACACATATACGCTGTGGAATGATTGCCAACGTCAGGAGACTTCTGACCAGAGATCCTACAACGCCTCTCCAGTACGATGGTCTCAGACTAGTTGAAAAAGAGAGTGTCCAGTGAACAAGGAGGAACCTGCATGACATTTACAACCTAATTTTGAAAGTCACATAGTCGCTTCTTGCAGATTCTCTTGGCCAAAGCAGTCATGCTCACACTAATTCAAGAGAAGAAAGCACAAACTCCATTGCCGGATGGGAGAAAATGTCAAAGGACCTGTGGTTATGTTGCCAGACTGCCACAGGCTCACAGGAAATACTGGAACTATGATTACAACCCCAGGACTCTGACCGAATCTCGTGCCCTTGACGCACTGTCTGAGGAGCCACTACCACTCACAGCCTGAGGGCTGGGCAGCCACAGAGGAAAGAGGCAGCAGGGAACAGGGCAAAGGATGGACTCAGGGCCAAGAATCTACTGCCAGTTGTGTGACTATACCACAAAAATCTAGAAATCCGGGCTTTTTTTGAAATCTCCCACTTTTTGATTATTAGTAAATAATTCAAAATTTTAGTGCACAGTTTGCCTACTCCACCCCACCAAATTCAAAAGAATTTGAAACGTTTCTGTCTTGTTTTTGTGTCTGGAGGAGATGAGGCAATTGTTTGTTTCCTTCAAGGCAAGAAGTCTGAGTTACAAGCTCAGGTTGGGGTCAGACAGCCTAAGGCTCCAGCCCCAGTTTTGCCCTTGCTAATTCTGTGCCCGATGCTCCGTCACGTATGCTCTCTGACCTGTGTTCTCGTCTGTAAGTGAGGATAATAATAAAAGCCACCTCACAGGACTGCTGTGAAACAAAACAAGGCAAAGTGCGTAGGGAGCCTAGCACAGCTCATGACACACAGTAGATGCTCAGTCAAGTGTACTCATCACAGAGAGGAAAATGGTGACCTTCCACCAGGACTCAGAAGGCCTGAGTTTTATTCTGGATTCCACTTCTGGCTTTTTGACTTTTGATTTTCTAACTTTATCATTTGTGTCTCAATGACCTAATCTGTAAAATGGAATAGTAATACCTACCTAAATCCTGGGGTGTCAACAAACTCTGCTTGTGGAAGAGTTTCACAAGCTGCTGTCAGTATCTGAGGCACAAGAACAGAAACTGCCTGGGGTCACTGGACACTCTGAACCCCAATCAGATGTCAGAACAGAAGAGCCAAGAGCATGCAGTTCAGGAGTGAGTCCAAGCTATGGATTAGCAGTCCGGGAGGCTAAAGGGAGGAGCCCTACAAAGTTGAGGTCCATTTCAGACTGAGAATTGAATAGAGCGCATGAAAACAGAAGTCATGGTCTATACAGAGGCTGAAGGATCAGCCAAAAACAGCATGGTGATCTCTGGACTTGGAGTCAAGCTCTTACTTGGATGCCCTTGGGAATGTCATTTAATTTCTTTGATGTTTTCTTGAATTCTTCATGGATAAAATGAACAATATAATCTTCCCTTCAAAGTATTTATGTGAAGATCTACTGAACGAGCTCAAGTGAACTATCTGACACTATCTCATACACACCCTTAACGAATGCTTATTGAATCTGACTCTGAGCCTTTCTAAAGTCAGACAGACAACTGAAGAGGTTTCCTCTTTAAAACTCAGAAAACATACACGCACATGCGCAAATGGGTGCATCTAAAACTGGTAAAAGCTGAACAGCTCTGTGGGCTGTACCACGTCAGTTTCCTGGCTTGCTTATTGTACTGCAGTTACGTAAGATGTAACCATTGGGGAAAACTAGAAAAAGACACACTGGACCTCCCTGTACATTTTTTTCCCCAAATTCCTGTGAATCTGTAATTGTTTCCAAAATAAAAAGTCTTTCAAAAAAAAGTCAGGTAAAACAGTAGAATATAAACCAAATATATATAGAGAGAAGTCAGCAAGACACTAATAGCAGAAAACAAGACAGACCAGGAAGAGGGCAGGAAACCCACAGACACTAACAAGGGCTGGATGAAGCCGGCAGGGAAGCCAACACCTGTGAGCACTAGTTCTACGGCCTCCAATCCGAGGCCACCTTCTCTTACAGCCCCAAAACTTCTTACTTGGTTACTGCTCCATTAAGAAAAATATCTCAGGACCCAGCCAGATGAACGGCTGCAGATAGAAATAGGTAACCGGACGAGAAAGAGGGTGCACACTGGAATGGAGGAGGAGACTGGGAAAGAGTGGCAGCCCCCAGCAAACACACCAGGAGTGGAGCGTTCGTCACATGCGTGTGGTTTCATGTGTGTCCCCCAGCTTGATCTGAGGCAATTCTTGAACGGTGCCTTTGGCTTTCATGCAGACTGGTGATCGCTTTCTTGTTTATTCAATCCACAGAAAGGTTAATCATGCTAGTAACTGTGGTTGGAAAACAATTCTTGGAAAATGCCTTGGTAACAACAGGTTGGCAGAGTATGGAAAGCATCTGCTTCCCAC
Organism: Equus caballus; assembly: GCF_041296265.1. Taxonomy (NCBI): domain Eukaryota; kingdom Metazoa; phylum Chordata; class Mammalia; order Perissodactyla; family Equidae; genus Equus; species Equus caballus. Next base: position 105,045,540 of record NC_091688.1, read on the forward strand.
AAATGTTAAGGTAAACTTTCAAACTTGTGGGGTTAGCAAGTACAGATTGTATAGTAGTTTAGTGGAGGGAAAATACATGTTGTGTTGATGTAGACGTTCTGGGTCTTCTTGTCACCCAGCCTAAAAGGAACACCACGTCTTAAGCAGGATGGTCTTTGGGCACATCAGAACTTTGAGTAGGTCATCTCTGTTTGCATTAAGGCAAACAGAACAAGAACATCACACAAGGGAATACAGTATTTACACTGAATGTCGCCTGAGTAAAATAAGCCTCTCTGATTTGCTCTTGCCTTGACCCTCTAATGGGAACAGGATCATAGATGGAAGATTTGTTTCTTATAAAAATATTCAGTTTATTCTACAAAGGAACATAAAATGCTGCTCCTCTGACCCCGTGGCGTGAGCTGCTCTCAAGGGCTGCAGTTGTGGTTGTTCCAGCTGCTTTGTCATGAGGCCATCTATTCTCCAGCTCTTCTGAAGGCAGACCTTCTTGGGCCCCCACCCCCACTCTGGAGGAGAGAAATGGAAACAGTTAATTTGCTCCCAAATTAGCAAACACTGTTGGGACCGCTAATCCATCACTTTGAGGGTACGTTTCAAAGAGATGGATTCTCATGAAAATCATTCAGCTGAAGCTGAGAGGGAACATTTTAAGTAAAGTGGAATTCAAAATTATGACTGGCAGTGGGGAGTGGACACAAATGATATTTGCTAATGGAAGTGAAAAATCTAATTCGTCCCTTGTGGTTTTAGCTTGAATAGCAACACCTTATAAGGCTTAGGCTCTGGATGGCTTATGTCCGTTACTTATTGAGGAATGGCCACATACATATATGAATTAAAGTTGTAGGCCATCTTAGATCTATAGGTAATTAGCACTGCCCACACAGTATTCTCATCCTAATTGACCATTTGTGATGCTCTGCTAAAGTATGAAAAGACAGGGGAAAAAAGGTGTTGTCCACCTCAGTTTGTATATATGAACATCTTGTAGGAATGGTTGTAAGAAAGGAAACTTACATCCCTCTCAGAAGACTGCAAGGGATTGAAAAGAGCACAGAATCCGGAATCAGAGGATATTTGTTGAATAGAGACTCTGTCACTAAATGCTTGACCTTGTGCTGGGCATTTACACTCTGAATCACAGAAATCTCAGGATTGAACTGGATGGATGACAACAATATGCCTCTGATTGGATTGCTGCATGTGACAGACAGCTACCTTTCATGTGACAGATACAGATGATTCTCTTCTTCTTTGTTTCTTACAGTTTTACTTAGGTATTCATACTCCCCCTGGCTATTTGCTCAGAAAGAAGGCTAAGCTGTTAATCTTGACCAGTCGAAGTCAAACATGTTCATTCCATTGCCTCCGACAAAATCTTGTTCAGGCATAGGCATTTGACAAGATTCTGGCCAAAGAGACATGAGAGGAAGGCATTGGGGGAAGGAGGCCTCTAGAAAATGGGTTATTCATTCTTGCACAGAGCGCCATAAAGGTAAACCTCATTTCCTCCCTCAGGATAGCGTCAGCTCCATGTGACTCCTGCAACTGCAGCAGCTATGAGGAACAGGAGAACAAAGCCAAGAGGGTTTTAGAGAGCCAACTAGGTCAATGACAGGATGTGTTTATGAATTAACAGCCAAAAAATCACCATATCTCTGGACTTCTCATTATGTAAGACAATGAACTTATTGTGTTTAAGTTACTTTTTTACTTGCAGCAGCCAAAGGAATTCTACCTGATACAATATAAGGATCAAATAAATAATGCCTGTGGAGGGCTCCACTCTAGCTATAGGACAAACCACAGCAAACGGAACCTTACTAAAGTGCAACCCAGCGTCAAATCATCTCAGTTTCAGACTGTGTTAACAGGATCTGTCCTCTATTTACCATCTTGAGCATGTGGTGAACTCACTCTGGAGGAAAATGACACCAGAAAATTATACATAAAGGATGGATCATTCCACGGACCTAACACTGAGTAAAAGAAGTCAGAAACAAAAGCACATATTATATGATTCCATTTATATGAAGTTCAAGAACAGGCAAAACTAACTCATGGTTGGAGAACAGAGAATTATAGTTACTTCTGTAGGAAGAGTATTGTCTGTGGGGGAGGATGTGAGAGCGTTCTGCTATGCTTTATATGGTGAAAACCTTGACTTGGGTGGTACATGTAAACATCTATCAAGATGAACATTTTTAAGATTTTTACTTTTGACTGTAGGTAAGTTATTCCTCAATAAAACAATGTAACTTATATAAAGAAGAAAAAAGCAAAGAGTAAATAAAATAAAAATATTTCCATATGAGCAAACAAAAAACTGGAGAAAATTTGTTGTCAACAGAATCACACTAAAAGAAGTGCTAAAAATAGTTCTTTAGACAGTAAGAAAATATCCTAAACAATAAAATCAGGAAAGAATTGAGAGTAGTTGGTAAAGGTACATAAGTATATAAACCTAAATGAAAATTGCCTGTGCAAAACAATCACAGTAACATCTTGTGAACGTATTAGACTGTAATTAGTTAAGGATTATTTATATTTTTATAATAAATATAAATTAGTATATTATATAGTTATTATAATAAATATAAATAAATAATAAGGAGTATTTATATAAGGATTATTATAATTTCTAGGATACCCACTAAAAGTGTGGTAAAAGAGTGTATAACTAGCAAGTTAATATAGGGGAAAAAACCAAATGAGAGCTGTGGTGGACTTCCAGCCTGTCGCATAAGCTGGTCAAGATAAAACTGTCAGGCAGAGTCAGAGGTGCCCTCAGAAGGACTCAGTAGGATGCTTGGTGTGTCCTGGAGGTGAGCTCTGAGGAGATATGAGCAGAGCATCAATAGCTCCTACCACAAATGAAAAAATATATACCATGTAAACACTAATACGAAAAAACTAGCACAGCCACACTAACATCAGACAATGCAGGCTTTAAGGCAGGACATATTAGTAGAGGTAAAAAAAAAAAATATTTCATAGGATAACAGTAAGATTTATCACGTAATTAGTATTAACTCAATTGCATAGCTTCACAAAATATAAAATATAAATTGATATAAGAAAAAGTAAATCTACTGTCATAGTCAGAAATGTTAGCATGACTCTCTCAATAACGGGTATATACACTGACAAACATATCAGTAAGAAAAAAGAAAATCTGAGGTCTGGCCCCATGGCATAGTGAAGTTCACGCACTCTGCTTCGATGGCCCAGGGTTCGCAGGTTCGGATCCTGGGTGCAGACCTAGCACAGTTTGTCAAGCCACGCTGTGGCAGCGACTCACATAAAACAGAGGAAGACGGGCGCAGATGTTAGCACAGCAACAATCTTCCTCACCAAAAAAAAGAAGAAGAAGAAACAAAAGAAAATCTGAATAACACCAAAACACTCTGGAACTGACAGATATAGAACACTGCAAGTGAATGCAACAGCGACAGAACACACATTTCCAATCATACATAGGCCATTTAACAAAATCAGTCGTATGCTAGACCATAAAGCAAGTCTCAACAACTTGCAAATAATTGAAGTCACACAGAATATGCCCTCTGAACACAGTGGTTCACAGCTAAAAATCAATAACAAAAAGCTAAATAGAAAATCCCTAAAACTAAAGATTATGCAAAATATTTCTAAATAGCCTTTGAGACAAAGAATAAATTACAATTGAAATTAGAAAATATTTTGTAGCAAGTTATACTAAAATCATAACATATCAAAACTTTCAGGATGCTGCTGGAGTGTAGGCCTAAAGGACGTGTGCAGCCTTAAAGGCATGTGTTACAAAATAAATTGTAAAAGACCAAAAACCAAAGTCTTAAGTAATTAATTCAAAGAGTAGAAGGAAAGAAAAAAAGAGCAGAAAATAATAAAATTTCCACTTGTATAAATACAATAGAGGAAATGAACAAGGCAAAAGTGATCTTTAGAGTGAGAAAATGAATACATGCCAGCCAGACTGAGTAAGAAGAGTGGGCGATGACAACCAGGGATGACAAAGAGCATCTCCCCATATGTCCTATGGAAAGGCAGAAAGAAAGAAGACGGGGGTAAGGTTTTTATGAATAACTTTATGCCAATAAATTAAAAAATTTACATTAAATTTCCAAATTTCTAAAAAGGAAAAACCTGCCGAAACTGATGCAAAAAAAAATAGAAAACCTGAGCTGTACCTATTTAAAGAGTTAACTCTCCAGTTAAACACATTCCAAATGTAGACGTGTCGCTCAGCCTCACTGCTTAATTCTTCCATGTATTTAAGGAGGAAACATCATCAATCTTGCACAGATTTTTCCAGATAATAGAAAAGGGGACCTCACCAGCATACCCTTGATTCAATCATCAGGCAAGGATGTTATAAAAAAGAAAAATGTCAGAGAAATCTCTCTAAACAATATGTAAAAATCCTGTATAAAATATTAACAAGTCCAATCCAGCATCATGTAAAAATGACAGTACACAAGGCCAGTTAGGATTTGTTCCAGAAATAAAAATTCCCAGTTGGGTTTGTGCTCCAAGTTCAATCCACGTGATTCAGCACATTCACAGAATAAAGAATAAAATCCTATGATAATCTCAATAGATGAAAACATTTGACAGAATCCAGTATCCTCCATTCTAAAAATCTCTAGCAAACTTTGAATAGAGTGAACGCTCTTAATTGGATAAATACTATCTTTTAAAAACTTCCATCAAATATTGTACTTAGTAGTGAATATTGAAAACTTTCTCCCTGGAAGTGAGGATGAGAAAAGAATGCCTGACACCTCCATTTCCATTAGACAGTGGCCTGGGGACTTGGCAGGTACAAAAAGGGAAGAAAAATATTAAAAGTAAAAGAGCTGCTATGGAAGAAATTAAAATATCCTTATTCGCAGATGACATGATTATATGCAACAGACAATCTAAAAGAATACACAATTAGAACTAATAAGTGAAATTAGCAAAGTTAATATAAAAGTAATGATGTTTTTATGTAGTAATAACAAATAGAAAATAAATTTTAAAAAATAATACCATTTACAATAGCATCAAAGACATGAAATACATAGGAAAGATTTTAATGAAAGATGCACAAGACATCTACACTCTCAATTGGTCAGCATTGCTGAGAGACATTTAAGAAAACCAAAATAAATAGAGGGTAGATGGTGCTCACGAACTGGAAAACTCATACTACAAAAATTTCGCTTTTCTCCAAAATGGTTCTATGGATTCAGTACCATCCCGTTCAACATCCTCAGCAGAATTATTTATTTGGTTTTGTGAAAAATGAACAGTTGATTCGAAAATTCACATGGAAATTCAAAACACTAACAATAGCCAACATCATCAGGGAAAAGACAATACTGGAAGATTCAGCCACCTGATAGCCAGAGTTGTTCAACCTACATTAACTAAGGCACTGTGGATCTGGTGCTTGGACAAACAAATCATCAACAGAAGAAAAGAGAGACCTCAAAAACAAACCTGTACATATGTGATCACTTGTTCTGACAGATATTTCTCTGCAGAGCAGTCAGGAAATAACGAACTTTGCAATAAATGGTACTGGGTCATTTGGAAATTATGGAAAAAAGTGAACATTGATCCCTTCTTAATAACGGATAAATAAAGGAAAACCAATGGGATATATTGGAGTATATGAGGAAGCCAATTGATTTAAAACTAATTCAGCCTGTCCTTGTTTTTCCAAAAGGGCCTGATGTGGCCTGTTGAGCATGCATTGTACATCTGCTTTAAACATTTACAATGTCCCAAAGACAAGAATGTATCGTCCCTCATATCAGCATTTCTTTAAGGATAAGCATCTTTTCCTAGAAACCAAGGATTAATTACTGACCTGCTGTGCTCACCTTGTGACCACTGACCTGTTGAGCACCCACCTGCTGTGCCAGCTAAGAATCTGGTGACTGTAGTAAAAAAGATATTCCTGTCATATGTGAGGTATGCTCTTTGTTCCAAGATGGTATATAACTCTGTACACCCCACTTCTTTGGTGCCCTTCCTTCCTTGGGGAAGGAAGGCCCTGAGCTATAGTCCTCAAACCTGGCTCATAATAAACTCACCCCAATTTTGATTTATAAGTTGATTATGGGTTATTTGCATTGACACAACAAATAAAAACCAATTCCCACCGAAAGGCAGATCTAAATGTGAAAAGTGAACATTAAAGCTTATAGAAGAAAACAAAAGAAAATATCTTTATGACTTTAGAGTAAGTCAAGATTTACTAAGCACAATGCAAAATCAACAACATAAAAATTATAAATCAGATTATATAAAAATTAAGGACTTTTATATGCAAAAAGATAGCATTTAGAGAGTGAAAATCAAACCGCAGCGTAGGAGAATTAATAAAGCAAAGAATGAACATCCAGAATTTAAAAAAATAAAAAGAAGCCTACAAATCAAGAAGACAAAGCAGAACACCTGTTTAGGCATTTCACAAAGAAGATATCCAAATGGCCAATAGGTATATGAAAAGGTACTCCCTCCATTAGGCATTAGAGAAATGCAAACTGAAATAACAGAAGCAATGCCACTACACAACCAACAGAATGGGGATAAATAAAAGTTCTGACAATAATAATTGTCGGTGCGTATGTGGAGATGCCATAACTCTCACTCTCTGCTAGTGGGAGAATAAATTGGCTGAATTGCTCTGGAAAACCTTTAGGTAATATCTAATAAAGCTAAAGATCCATACTTACGACCTGGCAATTCAGCTTCTAGGTTTATATTCAACAGAAATGTGTTTTTGTTTTACCTGTGTGTCAAAAGATAAACACAAGAACTCATAGCATCCCCAAACTGGAAACAATGCAAATACTCATTGGCAGGAAATGGATTTAAAAAAATACTGTACAGCAACAAGAAAGAATAAACTACTGCCACGTGCAACAAGGGTGAATATCACAAGCATAATTGAGAGAAATAAACCATTCATAAAAAGGTACGTAACATACGATTCCATTTAATAAACTTCAAAACCAGAGAAAACTAATCTAAGATGTTGCAAGACACAGTAGCAGTTACCCTTGACTAAGAAGAGGCAGTGGGGGGATTTCTAAGACACAGGAAATGTTCTTGTCCTTGATTTCAGTACTGGTGACACAGGGGAATGTACTTTGTAAAAATTCGTTGATCACTTGCGATTTTTGCGTTTTTCTGATTATATGTCATAGAAAAATAAAATGTGTTGAAATAAAACAAAATACATAATGTACTTACATAATACATAATGTATTAATGTACTTTGTGAAATGAAAAATATGTAAAAGTAAAATGAAAGTATTTTGTAAACAAGCTTTGATGACTCAGTTGTAGGAACGCAGTAGATGCTCAAAAGATGTTTAGTAAAGACAGATAGAAAATGAGAAAGATTTATACAAGGCAGGCGAAAGCCGGGTGGAAAGGCAAGGAGAGAGAGGGAGGGGCCAGGACCTCAACATGCCAAGTCTGTCACACCTGGGCGACTCTGTTCCGCCAGCCCTCTTATTCCCTGACAACCTGAAATCACCCCAAATATTCACACCCACAGCAGTTGAATGACTCTACGTACCGAGCTCTGGGTGCAATAGTGCCAATTAGGTATGTTTATTCACATTACACAGGTAAGTAGAACGAGGCTCAGAGTCAGTAATTGTGCAACGTCCCAGATCTAGCGCTGACCGTATTCTTAACTGCCACCCTCTACCCTAACAGCATGGTCAGAGGATTTCTGGTTAGGTGCGTGTGCTGACAGGCTAAGCTAGTAACAAGCGCTGAGGGCCTCCCACTCCCCAGACTGTTTCTGATGTTTGTCTTTCTCCATCTTTGATGAGTGGGGAAGAGGTTACTCAGGAAAGGACCAGCTGTAAGACACAGCTGTCTGGATCTGGGCCCCACAGGTGTCTGCAGAGTCTGCACGCACAGGGGAGGACAGTGGGCTCTGAAGAAGTGTCTACACACGTGCACTCATTTCATTACTCATTGAAAAATGTTCTTTCACTCTCAAAACAAACAGTTTTCCTCCCATCATTCAGAAAGACTTCCTTGTTCTCAACCTGGCCTTGGCCCCAGGCTGAGCTGACGCCGTCGTGTCAAGGCCACAGTGGACACCCTTCTGTGAGGCAGCCTCACCCACACCCTGGCTCTGTGGAGGCCATGCTCAAGCTTTCCCTCGCCTCATTTACTACTTGGGCATTGTTGCCTTCTCTTCTGGAAACCTCATGGAAAATGTTTGCTGTTCAGCTCCTGGTGATTGCTACACCTTATCTCAATTAACCCTCACCACGCATCTTTGGGGTGGCTTACTGGCTTCCCACCTTGCAGAGGAGATTGAAAGTCAAGTATGTTCAGGGGCGGGTCACACAAATGCAAAGGGGCGGAGGCAGGCTGATCAGATTCTGGAGATTGTCTTTCTTCTCTACACTCTGCCTGGTAGGGCCCAGAGTCAGAGGCTGGTATGACAGCTGAAATCTTGAAAACGAGAAGGAACGTGAGACACTGAAAAGCAGACAGAATCAGGAAAACCTTCACAGCTGGGACTAAGGGAAGGGCCATTCCTGCATATTTCAGTAAGCCGCTAAAACTGTAACTGAATTATGCTACAATTATTCAGGTTCATTTTACAACTATTCAGGTCCACTTACGCATGCATTCACCAGTCAGACCTTAGTTAACATTAGATGCCAGATACTGAGCCAGAACTGGAAATTCAGACGAGATTACTTCTATGATGACAATGGCATGCTAACCTCCCTCAACGACCTTACCATCTAATGGGAAAGACAAACAATTAAATTGGCAACACAATAAACCGTGTTGTCTGTCATGACCCAGATCATCAAGTGGAAAATACAATCATGATAGAGCTGTTTTCAGGAAGGCAGGAAACTGTACAATATATTTTAGGTTTAAATCAAGATGTTATTAAAATAAGTTTGGCGCTCTTACATGTATGTGCCTTAGTAACTAGAAAAATATTTGTTAAGAATACTTTTTTTGGATGATGCAGAATAAATGAGATGTTATTCTAATATACTTGATTATCTGCCTTTGTTTTACAGTAAAATTGAAGCTCATTAGCATGAGCTTTCAGGTCTGGATTCACCTTCGGTGTCTACAGGGTCCTGTGGAAAGAGCCAGGTCCTTGGAGGCACAGACACTGAATGTAAATATCAAGTGTGTCACTATATTTTTTAGTTTTTTATTTTATCTCCATTAGAAAAAGTCATTTATAAGAATACTGGGCACAGGGTTGCTGTGAGAACCAAGGATAATAACCAGTATCACAATACTTTGTTAGACATTATATTAATTGGAAACTTTGGTTGCAAGTCTCAAAAATATAACTCAAATTAGCTTTAAATCGATATTTACTGAAAACTCATATCCACACAAACACCTGCACATGGATGTTTCCCACAGCTTTATTCATTGTTTCCAAAACCTGGAAGCAACCAAGATGTCTTTCAGAGGGTGAATGGATAAATAAACTGTATATCCCAACAACGGAATATCATTCACCACTAAAAAGAAATGAGCTATTAACTCATGAAAAGACATGGAGGAAACTTAAGTGCATATTACTGAGTGAAAGAAGCAAGTCTGAAAAGGTCACACACTGGATGATTCTAACTAGAGAACATTCTGGCAAAGGCACAACTGCAGAGACAGTAAAAAGGTCAATGGTTGCCAAGGTCTGGAGGGCAAGGTGAGCAAGTGGAGCACAGAGGATTTTAGGGCAGTGAAAATGCTCCATATGATACTATAACGATGGATACATGTCATTATACATTTGTCCAAACCCACAGAACGTGCAACACCAGGAGTGAACTGTGGACTTTGGGTGATAATGTGTCAATGTAGCGTCATCGGTCGTAACAAATGAGCGCTCTGGTGGGGGACAATGGAGGTGACCCCACATGTATGGGGCCAGGAGCATATGGGAAATCTCTGTACCTTCCTCTCAATTTTGTTGTGAACCTAAAACTGCTCTAAAAAAAAATAATGTTCTTTTTTTAAAAATTGGTATTTACCAAAGACTGGAAAGGGCAGGGTGGGTCTCACCCAGTGACTGCTGGACCCAAGGGCTTAAAGGACGTGGTCTGAATGCTCTCCTCTTGCCTTTGGCACTCTGTTGACTCGATTTTTTCACACTACAGTCTTGTTGAGTCTTACTTCATCCTGACTGGCAATCCCACAGGAGAGAGAGTAAATCTCTCTCTCCACTTTGTATAGATAAATCCCAGGGACTCTGATTGACCAGAATTAATGGGAGTAGAGTCAGGGAATTGTGATGGGCTAGACCTGGTCACACTTTTACCTTGTGGTGACATGGAAGGGTACACAAGATCAGCAGCCCTGTTAGAATACCGCGGAATATGTTCTGGGGGAGAGGAGAGTCTCCAAAGAAGAGGGCTAGAGGAAGCGTTTGGAGAGTCAGGTCTACACAGTCTGCTCCACAGATTCTCAGGTCTGTGGATCCCACAGACACCTCATCATACTCTAGCTGTGTGATCCAGGCCTAGCTATTACTGCTCTGTGCTTTGTTTTCCTCAGCTATAAAATAAGGCTCTTCATAGGGACATTGGAAGCATTCAATGAGATAGCGAACCCAAGGTGCTTTGTACCTTAGACACAGAATTGCTCTGTAGATGGTAGCCGTTAGTAATAATATTAATCCCCATCTCAAAGACCCAGAAGAAAGGGAAAAAAGACCCAGAGAGGTTGCAGCTTGGCCTCGGCCCATCTGTTGACACCCAATGGAGAGGCCATAAGAACAAGCACAGGAGCCTGCAGCCCTGCAGACATTGCTGGCACTCAGGGAATCATATAAACGATTTATTGCTGATGACACCTGGTCCTGAGGGAGCTAAGGCTCACTTTTAGCTGTGCTTAAGGACAATTGTATAATAATCATAATGTTTTGTGCTGCACGGTGCTTTATTTTTCAAAGTATTTCCCATCAATTACATCATTTTACTCTTAAATATCCCTATGAGTCAGGGAAGATGTTATCACCATCAGCTGTTGTTCTTATTATTGATTTTTTTTTTAATGTTCTGCTTATTACAGAGCAAATACAGCCATTGCCTTTTTAAAATTGCTTCTATTTTTTTTTTTTTCCAATGAATTCTGGTGCTTGGCTTTCCCTGACTTGAATTGTAGTCTCCAAATTGAAAATGGCAAATTTCCTTGATGAATGTACAGCAACATAGCTTAGGAAAAGAATCACTAAGTGATGAGGATTATTTTAGGCTGGTTACTGTTAAAAACTGCAGATGAGAAGGAGGCTTTGAGGAGTGGAATTTGCTTGCCCTCTGATGAGAGATATTTGCATTTGTGAAGGAAATCTCCATCTGTGGGGGGTGTCTCCCTCTCTGCACCAGCAGGAAGGGGAGATGGCCTTATCTCTAGAAACTCTTAATGGGGAAGGCAAGGACTTAAGTTGTTTACTGTCTGGTAACCTCATGTAACTGACTGCCCACCCCAACATCCTCCTTTGTCGTTAGCTGAAGATAATATTTAAGGTGGTGGCTTCTGCCATTTACTTAATCCAGTTTGACTTTTATCTAAAAGTTATAGGACCACCCAATAACCAGACCCTACCAGCACCGATAGCATTTTAACAACTTTTTTTTACATATTCTTTCCTTTGTCTTGTAAAGAGATAACTCACATACCTATGCCTTAAATTTAGCCCTACTCTCAACCCATGTTTGTGGTAGCAGCTCTGACTGCCCATGGGTCCTGTCCCCATGCTATTCCACACTATTCTCTAAATAAAAGAGCACTACTACCAGAACTTGAGAGTCCAAGAAATCTTTCGTTCGACTCCGGCTCACTGATCCCACATCATAAGGAGTGGGAGAGCTGGAAAATGCATTTTTACTTGCAAACAAATAGATTACAAAATTTGTTTCTGTGGGGGCCTGGAATTGGCCACCCCAAGATATGTCTCTTTTGCATGAGAATTATTTGGGGCTGGTTACTTTTAATACACTGCAGACAGGAAAGCAACTGAAAAGTGGAATTTACTTACCATTTTGTTGAGAGACATTTACATTTGTAAGGGAAATCTCCATCTGTAAAGGTGTCTCCCTCTCTGTACCAGGAAGAAGGGAGATGACCTTATCTCTAGAAACTCCTATCAATACAGAATGCAAGGACTTAAATCTGCATAATAATCTTATTCCTGTTTATTATGCTTGTCTGGTAACCTCCTGTAACTGATTCCACCCACCACCAACATCATCCTTTGTCTTTAGCTGAAGATGATATTTAAGGTGGTGGCTTCAGCCATTTTGGTGAGTTGCCCAGCTTTCCTGAGCCTCTCCCATGTATACATGTTATAAAGCTTTGTTTAATTTTCTCTTGCTATTCTGTCTCATGTGAACTTAATTCGTTCTCCGGCCAGACGAACCCAGAGAGGGTAGAGGAAATGTTGTCTTCCCCTACATTTCCCAATCCTGAACTTCTGAGAAGCTCTAGGCTGGAGGACCAAGGAATCTGTGAATTAGCTAATGCTATAAGTTAGCAGCTGTTCATGCAGGCCCCAGGCAGTTGCCAAATAATGCATTTGCCAGCGTAAGCAGAACCGACAGGAAGTCTGGGCCTCATGAAACCTTGGAATCTGCCAAATGACTCCAGCTGCATGACAAGGAGTTCTTACCTTCTTTTCTCGTTGTAGGGAGTGGAAAGTCTGGTGCAGAAAGGAGAGTGCTCCTCCAGGTAAAGGTTGGAAGTCCCAGATCCCGCCACTCAGCTCTGCCTCCCAGGGCTGCCTGGAGTCAGCAAAGCCACACCTGCCCGCTGAGCCCCTTTCAGGCCTAGGAGTGGAAATACCAGGAACTCGGGAGGAAGGCAGGCATGGGTGTGAATCCAGCTTTCCTGCATTCTGAGTGCATGACAAGTTATCTAGTTTTCTGAGCTCTAATGTTCTCACTTGAGCTGCTTATTTTTGAAGATTAAACAGCATCAATACTTTCAAAGACCTAATACAGTGCCTGGTACACAGCAGGGATCAATAATTATTAATTTCTCTTTCTCTAGAGCAAAACAGATAATTAAGTCCCTATATACTTGATGGATATGTAGATATACACATAGGTAGATAGATGATATTATATATATAATTATAATATATGTATATACAATTACAGTGATAAAATTAAAACAGATACACAAATGATTATAAACATATGTAATATGTAACGTGCGATATACATTAAACATTTTATCCTCTGTATTATTTAAAATTCTTGAATAATATTTCCTCCTCAAAAACAGTAGCATTGTGCAAAAGCCAGGGGTAGGACCACTGCTCTTTTGTGCAGTAAGTGTTGAAGGACATCTTGTGTGCCAAGCACTTCCATGCGATAACTACTAGCAAAACAGATGTGGTCTCTGCCCTGTACTTAAAGGAGTTCAGGCAATTATAACAAAGGGTTGCTCCTCCCTGGGGAAAGTGAGGGAGGGTATCTGGGGAACATATCAAAGAGCCACCCAACTCAGCCCAACAGAGCTCAGCAGGGGAGAACAGAGCCAAGGCTTCCAGACAGAGCAAAGGGCGTGTGTGCATGAGCTTTGAGCAAGAAGCTGACAGAAGTTCCTTAAGGCAGAATTGGTGAGAATAGATTGGCCAGAAACAAGATCCCTATCTAATAACGTAAGATAAGTAGCCACCATATGATGAAGGTCCATCTTCCCGGGGAATTTTACCCTTTTTTCTAAAATGATCAGTGTGCACATCTTCAAAAAACAAAGCAGAGAGAGGTTTAGCTGCTCAACTTGCTTTGGCAACCAAAAATTCTTGAGTGGGTCTGCAGGTAACCAGCTTCACAGCCCATCCAGCGCCCTGTGGGAAATCTGTTTCACTGTCTGGCTGGGTCACTCACCAGTCACAGGTCTTCAGGCAGGTCACCGACTCCCAGGTCTCAATTTCCCCAAGGCAGTCATAAATCAGCTCACTCCTCTTTTCAACCACCCACGTGAGACCAACTCCAGTGAAAGGGTGTTTTGGTACCACCCCTACCCTGTGATTTTGCAGCCTGGTTTTGTCATCAGTCAGTAACCACTTAGAAAAAAATGTAAACATCCCTGCAAATGAGACTCTTGTGGGAGTGGAAAGGAAATTGGAACTCACAAAACTCGAGTAGCAGAACGACTTAGCTGTTGTTTCGCTCCAGCCTGTGCTGTGCTTTGAGTGAGAAATGAGCTCATCTTTGAATGCAGCAGACTTGGCTTGTTTGGGGAGTGCTTCTAATCAAGGCATATATATTTTCCCTCAATCACAGGAAAACAAATTGTCAGAGGCATATTGCTTTGATATTTCAACCATTTGCTGGATTTGCAACCCTTCAAAATGTCTTAAACAGAAGAAGGACGAATAGGCCAAACTAGAGAACTGAGTATTTATGAGCCTATTTGAACCTTGTAAAGATTTGATCAGTAAATATGCCAACTGATACACATAATGTTTTACAGCTGCAGTTGTTGTGGTCCATACAAACATCCTAATTCTGAAGGGATTTCTACTCCCCTCGCAGACGTTTCTGCTTTACTGCCACCTAGCGGGCTCATTAGCACTGGCAGGTTTGTGGGGGAGTTTCAGGAGGCAGAATGACGTTTAAGAATATGAGGCAGCAAACGATCCTGATGGGCATCTTCCTCCCACGCCACACCCCCGCCCCAACGCGCGCACATACGTGCTGTTCCAGACAGAATCTGTAGGGCTCTAGCATGGATTATGTCCTCTGAGGGAGAAAACGTCCCCAGTCTACTTTTGCCAAAGAGCCCTGATCTACCAGACCGTTAACAAAGCTGGTATTTCGACCCCCATTTGACTCCTCTTTTCACAACCTCCAGCAGTTTGAATGCAATACAGAGAAGCTTCTAGTCTTCTGACAACAGAGACCGAGAAGTGGGTAGCATTGAGGAGCCTGGATTGGTTCCTCAGGGGAAACTGGGCTGCCCTGGCCAACTCACGGCCCTGGACACGCACACGGGGACGTCAAGCGGAGCTCCTTTCTAGGAGACTCCGGG
The DNA here is from genome assembly GCF_041296265.1 of Equus caballus. Classification (NCBI taxonomy): domain Eukaryota; kingdom Metazoa; phylum Chordata; class Mammalia; order Perissodactyla; family Equidae; genus Equus; species Equus caballus. Next base: position 105,060,594 of record NC_091688.1, read on the forward strand.
AGCAGTGGGCAAAGGAAGCAAGAGAAAACCCCAGCCACGAGGTGCTGAGCCACAGAGAAGGAGGAATCCCCGCCCTGCAGAGGCTCCATGGGTCCTGCAGGAACACTGGCTCTAAGGCTGCACAGTAGTGTTGAGGCCCACTAGACCTGGGGATTTCAACCCCAGCGAGCAGCATCCCCACAGTGGGCGTTTGAACCGGGGGCGTATGTTTTGATTGCCGCAGTAAATGGAGTGCAGTCCTGAAACCGAGTGCTCAGGGCCTACGCTGCTAAGTGTCCTGCAAGGTTCTGGACCGTCCGCACAGTCGAGAACATTCCATCCAGAAGGCCAATACTCTCCTGCCAAGAAAGATGGCGTTCACTTGAGGGCTAGGACAATTCTTCATTCCTTCTTTCTCTCTTTGATAAAGCATTTTCTGAGCACCTCCTTGTCAGAACTTGGGTTAGAACCTATGGGTCTGATACTAAAGACAAGGCCTCCCATAAATTTCAAAAGATCCCAGAGGTAGTCCACGCATTCTGACCAACACACTGTCCTTGTGGGCTTTCTTTTTATCCCTTGAGGATATGGTAATAGATCAGGAAGCCACTTGAGGATACAGATGAGGGTGCCCTCCAGGAGGGTGTCGACCATCTGCCAAGGATGCTGTGGGCCAGAGGGCTCCAAGGACCACACCCTAAGGGCCTCTGGCAGCCCACGTTGGTCTCACAGTGCTCACACCAAGTGGAGGGACACGCTGTCTCTTTTCTCCTCTGTGTCACACTTTGTCACCTGCTTACCAGCAGATGCTGCTGTATTGCTGTGTGTCAGGGTCTCCCCACACCACCTCTCTTGTCACTTGCTTCTAGCTAAGTACAGACTTGGGTACAAGGGTGGGATACCTAAATTTAGACAAACACTATGATGCCCACCCTTTCTCAGGCTCAGTCCTAGATACCCACATAAAACCATGTCATTACTGTCCTTCAGCAGCTCCTCTCCACCCCTGGAAATATCGCTCCTGCAAACCACTAGCTGAGGCCTTAGTCACCTGTTTAGTTCATCAGATACATTGAAATCCCAGTGTAGACTTGAGCTGGAACACCCCCTCCCACTACATACGAACTGAATCAATGTCCTTACTTATGTCTATGATAGACAGATGATACATAGATAGACAGACACAGAGATAGACAGGCCATAGATAAACAGATATAGGTGAACAGAGAGACAGACGGACATATGACAGAATATCACATGTACAATGCTTGACACATACCAGGGTCTCACTTAACTTTAGGTATTATCAGAAATACATTTTTCGACAATTCTCTTGTTATCAATTCCATTTAAAAATGAAGAAACTGAAGCCCAAAGTCACAGAGCAATTGTTCGTAGAGTTAGGATGCTAACCTGTCTCTCTGACTCCAGAGCTCAGGCACTTCTGATTAAACTGCGCTAGTTCTACTCTACGTAAAAGACACTTTGAGACACATGATGTGTTAATGTCACACATGGGAGACTGTATCTACGTTATGTGGATGTTCTTCCTTCTTCAAGTGTGGGTTTCTCTCATCATGTTCTGCTGGGAGGTGTTCCCTTGGCAGCCGTGGTTTACGTAGTTAAATGCAGCAAAACGAGGCATCAGCTGTGTGTGGGCAGAGCCTACGCCACACAGTGCACAGCAGTTCATGCTACTCTAGAGGTAAGAGGCCTACAGAAATAAGTAGATGTCTCTGTCATTATGTGCTGTGGGTGGATAAACAATAAACAACATTTCTTTCATCTGAAAGTGGGAAATGCATCAGACGGGAAAATTTCTGTTAATAGTATATGAGAAAGCCTACATATCTCTGTTGTGTTTGTGAATACAATCTTGTTCTGAATCGTAGTGACTTTTCTGAAGCATGGGTGTAGGAGACACGGCTGGGGCTTCTCCAGGCAACACAGAGACCACACTTCTCATCCCCTCTTTCACCAGGTCAGGCCTGGCCCACTGGTCTGGCCAATGAGCTATATGCAGAAGCAGCATGTGTGGCTTCTAAAACAAAGTGCTAAGTTCCAGGTGGGTAACCTTCCAGAACCTTCTTCTCTTGCTGCAGCCATCATGGAAGCGCATTGAAAGGAAGGTGCCTCAGGGTCCACAGAGAACAGATTGCTGAGCCAACACATGGGGGATAATTGTCCTGTAGAACTGCCCAAATCCAAGGCAGAATTTGCACGAGTTAAAATAGACTTGTTTTCTTACACCACTGAGATTTACGTGCTGTCTGTTCCCACAGCAAAACCTGGACTCTACTGACTGACACCGTGGGTGAGGTGATTTCATTCCTCCTGTAAGACCGCAAACGTCTCTGTCCTACTCAAAAGTAGCGTTTGCTTTCTAAACTGACACCCAAGGTCTTCTAAGTCGGGCCCAAATTCGCCTTCCTAATGCTGTTTCCACCATTCTCCAGATGGAGCCAGACACTATTCCTTGACCACATCTCACAACTGCTTGCTTTTTAAAAAATCTCTACTTATGTTATTCTCTCTGTTTAGCTTATTGGCTCTTCCCTTTTCACACGTCAAATTACCATCTGTCTTTACAAGGGCCACCTCCTTTGCTAACTCTCCCATGAAATCTTCCCTAATCTCACTGTTCTGCAGTAATTTCTCTTTCCTTTGTATTTTCATATTTATTTCTTGTTAGCTCTTCTTACTTTATATCCTACATTATGATTATTTATGAGCATATTTTTTCTCTCCTATTGGTAATCTTGAGAGGGACATTCAAATCTGATTCATCACTGTATCCTCAACGACTCAGCCTGTGCCTTAAAATTATGCTCAATAAATATTTAATAGATACATCAGTGATAGTAATATAGTAAGTTTTATCAGAAAATCAATTTAAGCCATTTAGGGATGTTATCAAAAAGCGTTCCTTCTATCAACCACTTTCTCACTTCCCTCTAAAAAGAGGGAACATTATCCTGACTGGTCCAAAGTTAGCAGTGGGGGCACGGGGCGTTGAACAGTCCTGTGTCCACACAAGTCCCTCTCCCAGGCCACGGAGCAGGCTCCCCTCTTTTCCCACCAGCCTGCAAGAAATGAGGGGTGTGCGGTCCTCGGCCTCAGTGGCTGGTGGTAAGAAGGCTAGAGCCAGGAGGAGAGCAGTGATGGCATTGATATTTGTTGAGTACGTCAGGTGCCAGGACCTGTGCTACATGCTTCACAGATTTTTTCTCACTTGTTCTTTGCAAGAGCAGGGGGAGGTGGTGTGACACAGTGGGTGGTGCACAAGCTCTGTAGCCAGAATGCGGGCTTAATCCCAGCCCCCGCTAGCTAGCTGTGTGACCGTAGACAATGCACTCAACTTCCCTCTGCCTCACTTTCCTTAACTGAGAATAATACCCCATGCCTCGTGGAATTATTATGATGATAAATAAACATAAGACACTTGGAAGAGGTCCTGTCGTGATACGGACACAATAAATATTTCTTTGAAGAAATGACATGTAGTTATTGTTATTATCCTGCATTTCAGATGAGGATGCTCAAGCACTAATGCCGAGGCATTTGCAAGGACAAGCGAGTGAGCAGCGGCAGAGTGGAGAATGAACCAAGCCTTTGGTCCAGAGTCAAGGCTTTCAGTTTCCCACCACACAGCCTCTTTGGGGCATCCCAACCACTGGGAGAGAACGTAGTGAAGGCTGTCCACGCCCCACCTGGCTGGTGGAGGAACGGTTAGATAACTTGTGAGCTTCCTTTGAACCCTGACATTCTGTGATTTACAGACATTAAAACTTAAAAGCAGGGGAGATTCCTACCAACTGGGGCAGGATGAGCTGGCGACAGAGGCCAGCAGACCATCTCCGTGGTTTAGAACCTCTGCTCGGCAGCCACTCTCCAGGACCTTCCATTACAGCCACGTTTTCCAGGCCTCTCTTGTTAGACGACGGAGGTTAAAACCATACTCTTCCAGAGAAGATGCAACGCTTTAGAGTCAGACAGGGTCGATCTGCACCATCTCTTCCTCTCATTTGCTGCACGACCTTGGGCAGGTATCCAACCTCCCATCGGATTCACCTCTACCTGCCTCCTGCTCCTAACAGCTTCTGGATACAGTCTCTCCACAGCCGAGGCTCCTACCAGCCATTTTGTACGTGATTCTGCTCTCATCTCCCTTCCCCCAGTGCAACAATGAACTGGTTCAGATGTCTCCCAACCAAACTAGGCTGACCATATTCTTCTCCCTAGTAAATGTGACTAGGAAAGTCTAGGTTTACTGGTCTCTTAAAGGGAAATGATGTAAACCCACAAATTGTGATGGGTGATGTTCTTTCCTGTGGTCTGAGGGTTCAGAAAACCCCAATGTGTGGCAGAGAAAGGCACAAATGAGGCTGATGCACAGAATGGAGCAGAGACAAGGGTCAGAAAAAGAAGATTCATCTCCACATCCCTGACTCGTCCGGAGGCCTGAGCTCACTCCTGCACGTGGGCTTTATGAAAACGCCGCTTCTGCTGGAGTCGGCTCTAGGGGAGTTTCTGCTGTTTACCACCAAGAGTCTTAGTCGGTTTGGGCTGTTAAACAAAGACACCACTTGGCAAGCCATGCTGTGGCAGGCATCCCACATATAAAGTGGAGGAAGATGGGCACGGATATTAGCTCAGGGGATTGGCAGCAGATGTTAGCTCAGGGCTAATCTTCCTCAAAACAAAACAAAACAAAACGACAATGGCTAATTGACATCCATAGAGGAGTGTGGAGCATTGGCCGAGTCAGGCGCACCAGTGCAGCTCCGACTCCTCCTGGAGCAGGTCACCTCCTCTCAGCCTCAGGTTCCTCATCTCACAGGGGAGACACTCATAGTCCTTACTTCATGAGATTGTTGCAAAGATTAAATGGGACAGTAAACGAAAAGCTCTTAGCACAGTGTCTCGCACATAATGAATATTCACTAAATCTTAACAGCTATTGTTATAAACAAAATACAATTTATTGGAAGTTATTACATATGGGGGGCTCTGAGAATGTTATCTCTAATCCTGATAGCAATCTTCAGGGTAATTACTGTTTGTCTCCACCTTAAAGATAAAAGAGTTAAATTGCTTGTTCAAGGTCACTTGGCTAGGAAACAGCAAAGCAGAGGTTCCCTTGGGTCTGAAAAAAACATGTCAAATTTCACTGAGTGCCTTTAAACTGACAGAAGAGCTGCACAGGCAATGCTTCCCTCCAATGTCTTTATGTTTCACGTTGGCTTTTATAAAACCTTTACGTCAAGATAAGCTCAGAGGACAATCTTAAGTAGAATATCTGACTTGATCAAAATCAATTTACTCCTTCAAGTTTATCACAGAATTTGGAGTGAAACTTAAAATGCCTTTTCATCTATTAACTGCACCCCATATATGAACTTTAGCAACATGAAGTTTAAGAGTCTCTGTACTAGTCAGGAATACTTGGTAATGATTAATAAAGCCCATGTCTGAATATCTTAAGCAAAAGAGAAATTTATCACTGCTGTGTTTGCAAATTCTAGAACCTAAGCTTCGGGCATAGCTGGATCCAGGCTCTTTGATCTCATCCCCTTTCTGCTCTCCCCTGGCTTCCTCCCCTTCTGCTGAAACAAGGCAGTATGTGTGGATATAGATATCTGCCAACAGCCTCAACACCTTATCCTGGCAGTTTAGTAACCTCAACAGATAGAAGACCTCCTTTCCTCCAATCTGAACATGTGTCGTTTATAAGAACTCTGCTTGGCCCACTGACGCCCGAGTGTGATCAGTTCTGTGAAGAAGTGAATCCTTCAGTAGCATTGCATTAGTTTACTATGGCTGCTCTAATAAATTATCAGAAACTTGGTGGTTTATAACAACACAGATTTATCCCCTTACAGTTTTGGAGGCCAGATGCCAAAATCAGACTCTCTGGGCTAAGGTCAGGGGGTCTGCTTAGCAGGGCTGGTCCCTCTGGAAGCTGTTGAGAAGAATCTGTCCCCTTGCCTCTTCTAGCTCTGGAGCCACCTGCGCTCCTTGGCTCATGACCCCTTCTTCAGGTCACTCTAACCTCTTGCTCGCACGGTTACCTCTCCTACTTCCGCTTCTGTAGTCAAATCCCCCTCTGCCTCCCTCTCCTGGGGACACTTGTGATCACATTTAGGACCTACCTGGATAATCTGGGGTGATCTTCCATCTCCAGATCCTTACCTTAATCACACCTGCAAAGTCCCTTTTGCTATAGTAGGCCATGTTCCCAGGTTCCAGGGTTAGGACGTGGACATTTCAGGGGCCGTTATTCAGCCCACCACAAGCATGGCCCAGGAGGGTATGGCATCCGGCTCAATCAGTCATACTATCAGGCAGAGAAAGACACATTCATAAGCAAGAAGCCACAAATTATACGGAGGAAAGAGAAACCACTGGGGATCTGGTCTGGCTTCTTGACAGATAATTATAATAATGATGATGTTGCTCATTATGTGTCAAGAATTGTTCTAAGTGCCTTCCTTACATACTCACTCAATCTTCACAAAAGTCGTCCTCATTTCGTAGAAGTGAAAACTAAGACACGAAGATGTTAAGTGACTTGCCCAAGACCACATGGAACTAGCAGAACCAAGATTCAAACCCAAGGTATCTGATTCTAAGGTACATACTCTTGACCATTTAACATGGAACTTAAAGAATGGATGGCAGGCTGACACAAGTGAAGAAACGGAAAGGTATTGGTGACAAAAGGAACAGAATGAACAAAGGCAGTAAAGTGAAAGGTGGGTTCAGGCCAGTGAGTAGACTGGGTTGGACAGAGTATAGCAAGCCAGGGAGAAGTGGTGAGAGAACAAGCTGGAGATCAGAGAAGACTATGGACCCTGACCTCCACGGCTGCTGGGGGCCCTGGGAGACACGTGCCTGCAGGAGGTGGCTTCACAGAGCTGTCCCTTGGGAAGACTGATCTGGGAGGCTGGGCTGGAGCAGTGAGAAGGGAGATGCCCTCTCTCCCCTGAGCCCAGGGCACTCTGTACTGTAGAACTACAGAGGGAGCCTGGAGGGAGTTGAGCCATCATCCCTCTCTGGCTGCAGGTGCCAGGAGGTGACTCAAGTCCACCTGGAGGCCCCTGGTCCCACCCAGCAACCGCCATCTGCGTCCTTGGCTACCAGGAGCAGCCTCCTTGCCAGCCCAGCCACTCCATCTCCCGCCCCTCTGGTTCCCCCAGGAGGCAAGGCGTGTGGACACTGGGGCTGCTGCTGCTGCTGGGAATAGTAACCCCATTTTGGAGTCGATTTGAAGTACCTTTACCCATATCTGCTGAAATCTTTCAGCATAATAAATAGTGCCTGGATATTTGGGATATGTATATTCACATCTTGGCTCTATCAGTTGCCTCTGTGGAGTCTTGGGTAATTTCTCAACACCCAAGCCTTGTTTTTCTTAATCTTTAAAATAGAAACAAAATTATTTTATTAGTTATTGCTAACTTATAAGGTAATAGTGATCTGGCTCAAATAAGGGATCTGCATATGGATAGCTCTCAAAATTATTATCTTTTTAATATTCTTATTTAATTTTGTAGCCAACTTACCTTCGAGTCCATGCTATTATTTTTCCACATTTTACAGATGAAGAAACTGAATCTCAGGGAAAAGAAGGGATCTGTCCAAAGCCAACCAGTGGGGGAGGCTGGATTTGAGACACAGGTGTATGATTCCCAACCACGTGCATCTCATAAAGAGAATGATGCTTAGGGGAGAAGGCAGGGCAAGCAGGACCACACAGGGAAGCAAGATCGACCTCAGAAAAGACGCTCCCAGATCTCTGAGGAAGCTCCAGAGCACAGATTCCAGAAAACACTCAGCCCCCTGGCGGCCTGCCACACCAGGGCGCCTCCCAGGAAACCTGGTCCCGCCCAGCAACCACCCTCTGCATCCTTGGTGACCAGGAGTCGATCACTGTCACGACTGCTCTGCTCCCATCCCCTCCTGGCTTGGGTCCCGCAGGCCTGTGGTCGTTCGTGGAAAGAGCACTGACGTGCCCTGAGCTGCCCGGTGGGAAACGCCTCCTCTGTGGTAAGACCTCCCCTTGTTCTCCTCTGGGAAGGGCTGGTGCACAGCTGCTGGGCAGGGCAGAGAGGGGCCCCCACAGTCACAGATTCTGGTCTTTGAAGTTTCCAGACGCTTTCAAAGAGGTTGCAGGTCCAGCTGGATGGGGTTATCTGCCCAGGGGTCTGAGTGGAGTTGGGGCCTTGGAAAGAATCCTGGGGTAGCTCTCAGACCTTACTGGAAACAGGTCACTTTTCTGCCTTTGTTCATTCTGTTCCTTTTGTCTTCAATACCTTTCCATTTCCTCACTGTGTCAGCCTGCTATCCATTCTTTAAGTTCCATGTGACCTTCATCAAGTAACACACCCTCTCTGGGCCTCAGTGTCCCAATCTGTAAAGCGAGCATTTGGATTAGAATGATTTCTAAAAGGCTTTCCAGCTCTGAGAGGCTCTGAAAAGGAGTGGTCAGCCTGGGGCCAGGTTTACAGAACTTCTGAATTCCCCTTGGCATCAGACCTGTTTAAACACCCAGGGCTTACCTAGCGCTGGATCTCAAGTTTAGACTCATTGGCCTGTTGCAGAAACAGATCAGTGATAACAAGAATTCCTCTTTCCTAAGTGCAACGCTCCTTCAGATGCATTATCTCATTGGATTCACCCCAAGTCCCCAAGAGCAGAACCAGAATGATTCCGCTTTCATGAAAGGGGAAACTGAGCATCAGAGCTGACTATAACATCCTCAAATGTCCTACTAAGTTCTAATTTCCTTTCTGACCTCACAAGAATGCCATCTGATGTCAGGATAGTCCAGTCACTAAGTGGCTCAGTAGACCAGCTTGCAGACTTCTTAGGTGGGACTCCAGAGCCGCCAGTTTCTGGTTGTGTGGAATGGAGTAAGTTTCCGGTTGTGTGGAATGGAGTAGGTTGCTCAGCTACGTTATGCCTGCTCCCTCAATGTAAGACGAAGGCGGCGATGGAGCCGTCGCTCCGCTGCAGTGGCTGTTCAGGGAGCTGCACTGTAGGAAAGTGCCTGGTCTTGCCATATTGTCGTTGTTGCTGTTGGCAAGGATGCTGCAGCTGCCCACTGAGAGGAGAGGCCTCCTTCTTGTCCCCCTCAAGGTTTGAAGAAGCTTTGAGGAGAATCGTGTATTCAGTTTGGAAGACACCCCGTGTGCCAGACGCAATGCCTGAGGTGGTGGTGAAAATCATCGGAAGTAAACACTTTCGATACCTTGCGGAGAAGCCAAAGACGTAACTTCGCTATTTGAAAAATATCTATTTTGCTTGGATGATAATGAAGTTTTGGGGTTTTTTTAATCTAGAAATTTACATTTTGAAAATGTCATCCGTGGAAAATTAAGTCATTAAGATGTAACAGTAGAAGTAAAAGGGTCTTGATAACTTCCATATGCACTGTTTTCCTGATATTTTTCATCTTTACAGTTCCCCATTCTCTCTTTAATAACTTGGGCTGATTTCCCAAATAGACGGGAAAAGTAAGCATTGCGACGTTTATAAGCCTTAGTGGAGTGTTGCTGCTTCTCCTCGTCGGGTTTGTAATCTACCACGTGGCAGAACTTTTGGAGAGGGAGGAAGGAAGGTTGTTAGACAATTTGTTGTGAATTAAAGGAGTAGGACTGGTGACTGATCATAGCTAAGATTCTTACCTACTTCGTTCTTATCCAGTGCTCCTCCAGTCAGAGGCTTCTCAGAGCGGGACTGCAGATCTTTCTTCCTTCCCTAAGCTCATCAGTCACATTCAGGGGAGGACATTCATATATCTCTAAAATTCACTAATGTGTGTCACAGGAGGGTGTGACAGGCTCTCCCTTCCAGAGTTGAGGTGGTTCACGAGAGAAAAAGAAGGTACTAGAGCTGCTTTTCATCTAGTAGACATCCCGTAACTAGCAACGAGTCGATATTTGCCTTTCCCTCTTAAAATGATTTCCTAGGTGCTTTCCTATATTTCAGAAACACACAGCCCAGGTAGACAGACAAAGGAGATCAGGCCACACTGGACATGAGGGCAGAAAGCAGTGGATGCCACCTGGAGGGTCCTTAAAAGGAAAGATTTGCGGTCTAACCCAAGACCTATTAAATCAGGATCTCTGAAGGTGAGGCCATCAGGACCAGGTTCTGGAGCACAGCCTTCTATGGGCAAATCACTTTGACCTCCTGGCCATCAGTAGTGTCGGCCCCAGGAGGTTCCAAAGTGAGCGCTACAACCAGCCAGTGACATTGGCTGCCACACAGGAGCTGGGCTTTGCAGACCCTGGGTCACTCATTTGGGATCCCTACATGGCTGAGAGATGTGAGTTTGAATCCTGGCTCTGTGCCTTCCTGGTCTTTTGACACTGAGAAAGTTTATTAACATCTCTGGCCTCAGATTCCACATCTATCAGGTGGGCATAAAAGACATGCATCTAACGGGGTTGTTGTGAGGATCAAAGGAGAAGCAGTAGGCAAAACACCTTTCCCGTGCCTGGTAGGACACTCAACGTGCTTCTCAAATAGCTCTGCTGCTGTTAGAGTGCATCTTTCCACGAATACAGGACGTTGTTGGAAAGTCAAATCCCTTTCCATGGAATACTTGCTGATCCTTTTACCTTCTATGCCAGGAGGTAGGTTGTCTGTGTTTTGTAGATGAGGAGCTAAGATGCTGTGATAAGCGACTATTGCGAGATCCCATGTCAGGCCCTGGTCACTGTCATGAGCAGCCACTAAGATCCGTTGGGAAACTCCGCCTAGTTCTCCTTTTCCCAGGAAGACGATGTGTCTCTCCGACTAATTCCACTCCTCTCTGAGCGTGTTGCTCAGTCCCTTATATCCCAACCCCTTCCTTTTGCCAGGGAAATCAGAGTCTAAAAGTTCCTAAAAAAGTGTGTAGGGGAAGCATCCTGTGCTTTTAAGGAGGGAAAAGTTTCCTGTGTCTTGTAAGGAGGTGCCTTTTTCCCCTCTTTACTCTTTAAACCTCAGAATCCAGGAAATAAAAGAAGACATTAAATCAGTCACATGAATTATGAAATAAAAGACACAGCTTTGTTTTTCCTATGACACTGTGAAAAAACAACTGTTTTATGTTGGCAGGTTGCTTCTGTTTTCTATGGGCTTGAGGTTACTGTTGCTTGAATGACACAGGGCAACTACCATGCTTTGCCAAAATGCTCCTGTATGGTTCAAACATAAATAATTCTCAAAGGCTTCTTCTGCTGAGGTGGCCACAGACTCAGCACTGTCCTGCCATGCATGCCCGACAATCTGGCCCCAGAGCGTTTCAGTCAGCTCCTTGTCTACGCCTGTCAGCTGGGTTCTCAAGAAGGTATTTTCTTTGGATTGAATCCATTGAGCCCATTTACTGGTAAATAGGCATAAGAAATATAAGTAAAAGCCAAAAAAGGAAGAAATCTCTAAAAGGAAGATCTGAATTAAAAATAAAAATCACAAATTAATGGATAATGGTTGGAAAAAGAGGAATCTTGCTGTGTAACGACATTCAGCTCGGACTTCCTGTGGGGTGTGTGGAGAAGATTGAATAGTGTGTCAGACTGGAGAGTGATCTTCGGGATAAACTGGTATGTTAGTTTGCTAGGGCCACTGTCTCAAAGAACAGCAAACTGGACGATTGGACCAATAGCAATTCCTTGCCTCACAGTTCTGGAGGCTGGAAGTTGGAGATCGAGACCTGTGCTCCCTCCTCAGAAGGTGCCCGCGAAGGGTCTTTCTCTCCCACTCTCCCTCCTTCCTTCTGGCAGTTCCTTGTTTGTGGCAGCATAAAGTTAAGCTTTGCATGGCAGTGTCCCTGCATGGGTGTCCGTGTGCAAATCCCCCTTTTTATAAGGACACCAGACAATTAGATCAGGGGTCCATCCTACTCAGCATGACCTCATCTTAACTAATTATATGTGCAGTCACCCTATTTCCAAATAACGTCGCATTCTGAGGTGCTGGGGGTTAGGACTTCAACATGCTAAGTTCAGGGGGACACAATTCAGCCATAACAGCCAGCCTGCTATCTTATGCATGAGATGAGACAACTGAGGCCTGTGTGGGCTTAAAGGAGGCCAGTTATTAAGAACCAAGACTGGGTCAAGCTCCCTCCTCTTCCCCTAACTCAGCCTATACAGTTATCGACAGATGAAGGGAGAATACTCAATACCTATGGAATATGCGTATTTTTCAGGAAAGAGATCTGTTTGCAGACTCAGAGAGGGAAGCTAGTGCCCCAGTTTGTGCTGCCATCACCTTCCTTCTTGTCACTGCACCAGCCTCCCAACCCCGCTCCCCGCCTCTGAGCCTTGTGTTCTCCAGTCCACTCTCTAAAGCCTTGCTCCTCAAAGTGTAGTCCTGGACCACCTGGAGCTTGTCGGAAATGCAGAACTTCAGGCCCGTCTCCAGGCATATTGAGTCAGAATCTGCACGTTATCTGGTTCCTATGCCACCTTACAGTTTGAGAAATCCAATTCTCACGTACGGGCAGCGTCATCTTTCTAAAGTGCAAATTGAACCAGGTGCCGCCACCACCAGCCCCAGGTCTGCCTGTGCCCCCATGGGTTCCCACAGCACCCTTAGGGATTGCCACACTCTACGAAGACTTCCTATGCATTCCTGTCTCCCCATTTCACTGTAAATTCTAGGTGCAACATTGTACCCTCAGCATTGAGTACGAAGTCTTGCACGTGTTGAAAGCCTAATAAATTAATTAGAGCAGCATTGATGCAGAGAAAGTAAGGATCTAGAAAATATTTACTTTAAACCTAAGTCTCAAGGTGCCTTTTGCTGAAAAACCGTGCAGATGTTCCTATGGAACCCTCCTGAGGGATTCTCAATAGCTCATTGAGAAGAAGATATGACAAGTGACAGGAGACAAATATTCTCATTTTCTAAAGGGAGAAAAAAATGGGTAATAAAACCACAGAACTTGATGCTTGTCAACAACTCTGGCAAAATTGAAGGCCAAAGAATTAAATATATTAGTTGTGAAACAAAAAGCAGAAATGATGGTCACTAACGGTTGGTACATGTTAACTAAAAACAAATAATGCCAAACTGGTCCCATTTCTCTATTAGTGAGGTAACTGCCGTCGAAGTAAAGGGAATGACGAAGACATATTGTTTGTTGGTTTCAATAAGTCATTAGGCACATTTTTCTCATGAAGTCTTGAAACGAGGCAGAGAATTCTGGACTGAATGGTATTAGGATGGGTCATGTACCAACGTGGTGGTGACTGAGCAGTGGATGTAAACATGTGTTGGAGGTGTGGAGTTGAGAGGATTTGTGTGTAACCCTATTCTCAGTCAACATGTTTTAATCCATAACTGAAGGAAGACAGACAAATCCCTTCAGTGAACATCTAGGTAGTAGATTGGGGAGCCTTGGCAGGAAAATGAACTAAAACCAACAAATGGAATCAGCAGAGGGATATGCAGAGTCTTTCTTTAGATAGGACTATAAATGAATGACTATATGGAATAAATGTTTAGGTTTTACTTGTTACGAAATGATTGAAAATATATCTATATATATTGTTGTCTGCTCCCAGTACCTGCGTGGAGCTCCTGACACCCCTGCAGTTTCCTGAGAGATAAGAGCACTGGGAGCATCTTTTGTTCTAATGTGAGCCTCTGAGCCCTTTCCTGGCACAGAGCTCCCAAGTCCTTGGAATTTCCTGGGTGATGGGATGTCATTTGTCTCAAGGAGGACACTCTCAGTGGGCTCCTGGATGGCTTCAGGCTGGACACTGGTCACCAGAAAGACCAAGCCATGATTAAAGGCTTAGAGTTTTCAGCCCCACCCCCATCCTCAGGGAAGGGAATATGGGTTGGAGATTGAGTTAGTGATGAGAATGCCTATGTGAAACCTCCATAAAAATCTCAAAAGTAAGGGGTTCAGAGAGCTTCCAGGTTGATGAACATGTCTGTATGCTGGGAGGATGGTGCACCCAGAGAGGGCAAGGAAGCTCTGTGCCCTTCCCACATAGCTTTCCTACACATCTCTTCCATTTGGCTGTTCCTGAGCTATATCCTTTTATAATAAATGAGTAACCTATTAAGTAAACTGTTTTCCTGAATTCTGTGAGCTGCTCTAGCAAATTACTCAAACCCAATGAGGGGCCATGGAACGTTGACTTATAGCCAGCTGGTCCAGAAGCACAGATAACCTGAACTTTCACACCTGAAGGGAGTGAGGCAGTCTTATGGGACTGAGCCCTTAACCTGTGGGGTTGTGCTAACTCCAGGTAGATAGCGTCAGAACTGAATTGAATTGTTGGACACCCAGGTGGTGTTGGAGAATTGCTTGGTGGAGAGAAACACCCCCACATTTGGTGGCCGGTGTGTGGTGGTAGTAGAGATTAAAGTACAAGATGAAAAGGAATGTTTCCTCTTACACTTGTGTCTGAGCTCCACATGAGCCCAGGGAGTCCAGATAAAGAGACATGGGAGGCCCACTGTCCTCAGAACTGGACATGTCACCTATGCAGCACTGAGCTGCACTCTGGGTGCCACATTTTAGGAGACGTCCTGGCACAATAAAGGTTTGGGCACTAAAAGTATGGCTATAAAGAAGATCCAAGCTGTGAAATGTGGCCTAGGGGAACATTTATAGAATCCAGGGATTGAGTTATTAAATAGAAGAAGAATTGAGTCCATTTCAAGAAACTCCTATGAGTAGAGGTGCTTCTTGTGAACAAAGTTGGCCTCTATAGTTGCTTTCAATTCTGAGAATCACTGACCCAAAGCACTTCTTCCATGGTTACATCACTGGTGGAACAGCATTTTTAAGCTCAAGGGACACTGACTGCGAGTTTTTATGGGAAAGGGTAGCAAATATTTGTAATAATGTACATTGACATTTATAGCCAAGAAATATAAAGTTCTAACATTTTCCCGTGTGACTTTCCTGCAGCCCATATTCTGTCATTTATTAATTCCTCAAAGCCTTTCATATTAATACATTCTTGTTGACTTGTCTTAGAACTTTTTTAAACTGTTAATATCAACAGTTTTAGAAATTAACACAAATCTGAAATTCCATCAAAATCCTTTCCATAAACAGTAATTGAGCGCCTACTGAGTGCCAAGCCTCGGGGCTACACCAGTGCACCTAACATTCTGGTGATGGGAGACACACGACAAACAGATAAACGAGGACGTTCAAGTGAGGATAGTGCAAGGATCAAACAGAGAGGAGGGTGATAAGGTTACATCGAGTCACAAGGGGTGTCCCCAGAAGGCCTCTCTGAGCACGTGATGTTTGGGCTAAGAATGCTTGGAGACAAGTAGCCAGAACTGTGCATGGTTAGCTAGCAGTGAGCCGGCCAAGACTGGCTCAGACTCCATCCCGGGGGACCTGGTCACCAGATTTCAACTGTCTGTAAACCTAGTAGTTTCTTCCTCCCTCTCCTGCCCCAGAAGAAGAGCCGCACCTTCCAGTGGGCCCGAGTTCTCCAGATACTGGGCTTCTGACTTTCCCAGCAACTGCTACAAACAGAAGGCACCTAAGCCAACCACCTGGAGCCCAAGCAGATCTTTTTGTACAACCTCATGCTTGTTTCGTAAAAAGTGGGACAGCATCCCGTTCTGGGAGCACAGTGCCCAGAGATGAGGGCAGCTGTGTAGCTGGTGCTTCCTGTCCATGAGGTCCAGCCTACACCAAGCGACCACAAGTGTGCCATCCTTGTGCCTCCACAGAGAGTAAACTGTGTGAACATCTGAGGAAAGCACTCTGGGCGGAGGGAACAGCCGATGTAAAGCCTCTTGGTGTGTTGAAGGAGGAGCGAGGAAGCTGGCATTGGTGAAGCTGCGTGAACAAAGGGGAGAAATGGGGTCAGAGAGGCCAGCAGGCTCCAATTTCAGGCTGTGTTGGCCATGGTAGCAACTTTGGGTTTGTTCTACGTAGAATGGAAGCTGCTGGAAAATTGAGAGCAGCAGGGGGTATAATCAAATTTATGCTTTCTGAAAGATGATTCTGGCCACTGTGTGGAGGATAGACTTGGAAAGACATGAGTGAAAAGAGAGAGACTGTTAGGGAGTCATAATGGTGATCTGGGCAGGAGGCGATAGCAATGACCAGTGATAGTCCCTATTTTAAACCCAGATTAACCATGATTTAAAAATTCAACTGCCCTACTTATCCATTTTTTTAAAAAATAACTAATCATAATACTTTATCTTGTTTATTGCTTTTCTTGCTATATAATCTACATAATATCTTAATATCCATGAACTCAACCTCTCCTTAAAACAGAATGATGCTGGAAAACAACTATTATCTCCATTTTCACAGGTTCAAAGTGATGAAGTAATGCGCCAGCATCACGCCCTTTCCACTGCATTAGGTTGTTCCTTTATTAATCTTGGACAGTGGGTTTATTGATATGATGATGACAGGCACTGTGAGGAGTATAAAGAACCATGAAACACTGTTCTGCACACATGCCTGTAGCACAAGATGTGGCATGAAGCTTTAAGGAAGAGAGCGTGGCATCATGTGAGCGAGCTCCAGACTGATGCTCTAAAAATGGGTGCCCGCTGGTCCTAAATATTGAGACCAGGAGGTAAATGTTTTTACTTTACCACTCACAATTCTGTCTTTCAAAAAATATAATAAAAAGTAAAAGGCAGAAAACAAAACACTATTTACAATTTATACGACAGGGAAAAAATTAATCCTCTTAATGTATAAAGAGCTCTTATAAATCAATAGTAAAAAGATGAGCAGCCCAGTTTCAAAAATTGACAAAAGATCTAGACAGGCAATTCATGAGAGAAGAAATAGAAATGAACACTGGCTATGTGGGGATGGGGAGTTCAACCTCAGTGGTAATGAAAGCAATTTAAACAGCAATAAGAGAGTCTTTTCTACCAAATTGGAAATGTTTTATAATGGAAATTACAGGGGTGAGGAGGATTTAGAAAAAAAGAGAATTCATATGCAATGATTTTAAGTATACTTATCAAAAGCCCTAAAAGTGCATGTGCTGAGCCAGCCCTGATGGCCTAGTGGTTACAGTCCAGCATGCTCCGCTTCAGCAGCCCGGGTTCGGTTCCTGGGCACGGAACCACACCACTCGTCTGTCAGTAGCTGTGCTGTGACCGTGGCTCACACAGAAGAACTTACAGCTACATACAACTATGTACTGGGGCTTTGCCAGGGTGAAAGGAAGAAAAAACGGAGGAAGGTTGGCAACAGATGTTAGCTTAGGGCGAATCTTCCCCTCTAAGAAAAAAAGAAAAAGAAGGGCACGTGCTGTGGCATAAAATCTCCATCTATGGATCAAGTCTGTGGAAATAATTATGGGTGGATATAATGGTTTGGTTTCAAAAATTTATACAAGAATATAAAAGTCTGGGGTCAATAGGAACCAGATTACATAACTCTGATTAGGATACCTCGAGGAGGATTTGGTACAGGAACAGGAGACCTGCGAGGCATAGTGCAGGAATCACGGGCTGCAGCTGCGAGGGTCACCAGCCCTCAGTCTGCAGAGGTGAGAGGTGGGGAATGTCACCGAGGAGGGAGCCTTCGGTAGCTCAGGCTGCCTTGAGAGAAGTAGTGATCTTTGGGCAAGAGACACAAATAGCTTAGATAACCTTGCAGGCAGAGAGTCACCAACTGGCAGGGCTACTCGTTGGCCAGAGCCAGCTGGAATAAGAGGACATGAGAGCTGACCAGCTGACCAGCGCACACAGGTCAGCTTCCTGGGATGGAGGTGGAGGCAAGGAGCTAGGAGCAAAGAAACACGCCCAGCAGAACAGCAATATTTAAATTAGTAAAAATTTGGGAACAATAAATGTCCAACAATATAGTACTGTAATGTAGTTAAGTATATATAATGATAATAAATAATATAATAAATTATAATAAAATAATATAAATAAAATATAAATTAATTATATAATTATATAAATAAAGTAATATAATACATTATTATAATATAGTTAAATATAATATAGTTAAATAAGCTCTCATATTTATATGATGAAATACTGTTTAGATATTAAAATGTTCTTGCAGAGACATAAGTATTGATGTGTAGAGATATCCACATTATATTGTCGACTGGAAAATTTTTAAAAGATTATGAAACTGTATAATCCTAGTTTGGTTTAAAAGCAAAACAAAACATAAGTTCCTGTGTGTATATATGTGTATATATATATATATATATGAAAAATTTCTATAAAGAGATAATATAATGCCTTGCCACATTTAATTTAACGACTTACAATTTTGAGAAAGCACAGATTTGTGTTTGTATAGCACATTTTTTTTAGGACTTTTTTTTAGAGCAGTTTTAGGTTCACAGCAAAGTTGAGAGGAAGGCACAGATATTTCACATATACCTCCTTTCCCCACATGCACAGCCTCCCCCGTTATCAACATCCCTACTAGAGTGGTGAGTTTGTTACAACTGATGACCCTACGGGGACATGGCATTATCACCCAGAGTCCATAGTTCACATTAGGCTTCACTCTTGATGGTGTGTGTTCTATGAGTTTGGACAAATGTATAATGACATGTGTCAATCATTATAGTGTCATACAGGGTGGTTTCACAGCCCTAAAAATCTTCTGTGCTTCGTCTGTTCATCCCTCCCTCCTTTTGATAATACACTTTTAAAATCCATGATCTCTTTATTGTATATACTCTCGATTTAACTCAACATAATTAAACAAAATAGCATAGCGATAATTATTGCTCCCCACTCCCATAGATCATGTGGATGTACCCTGGGGGGCACAGAGAGAAGAGGACTGTTTGAGCTGCCTTGTCTCAGTGTGGACAGGAGACCTGGCTTAGAAACTGTGCCTTAAAGCACTGAGATAACTGGCGAAGGGCCAGGCAGTTGCACAATCATTTTGCTTCCACTTGTGAAAGCAACGCAGGAGAGAGTGCAAGCGCAAAGGGCCTTGAACTCAGCCTGTGAAGGCTGGTGCAGAGATTGGAAATCACACCCAGAGCTCCTGGGTGTGACCTGCCTGAGGACATTGTGATGCAAAAATGTTTTGTTTCTTTCTGTAAAATTAAGGAAAGTGATTCCAAACAATTGTGCTTTATCACAGCAGATTTTTAATACTAATTAATCTACTTTGTTTTTCAAAGTGGGTGATTTCTAGAACTTACATTTACTGTTTTTAGTAAATAACAATGTTGTGGGATGGGTTATGTTAACCATCTCTCTTTTTACCTATTTAAATAGATTTTTTTCAGTTCCTGTGTGCTACAAAACTTTGATCTTTTGAGCTTTAGTTTTGCCTATCAATAAAGACAGGTTTGGGGTCAAAAGCAAAGAGCATCCAGGCTGTCCTTGCATGATGAGGGAGACAGCGCTTTACCTTGTGACTGACACGGAATTACGTCTGTCAAGGGCTGACTGACAACCAGGCTCAGTGCTAAATATTCTATACACCTATCTTGATAAGTATTATTTTTCTAATCTCATGGATGAGAAATGAAAGTCAGAGATGTGAAGTAACTTACCAAAGTCAAACAGCAAGTTGTGTTGGGGGCTAGGGTTCAAAATCAGGCCTGAGGAACAGGTGGTCCATGTCCTTAACCACTATACTGATGCCTGAAATTATGGGTGAATTCTGCACAATTATGGGAAAAAAACTTCCTTTTTCATTTGCTATGTTATTGTTTCTCAAACTTTAGTGTACATGGGAATCGCCTGAAATGTTTGCTAAGAATACAAATTTTCTTGTCCTGTTTTCAGAAATTCTAGTTAAATGAGTTCAGAGTGATCCCAGTATCTGTTTTATGATCCAGACCCTGCATGATTATGACCCCCCTTAGGTGGTCTGAGGATCAAAGTTTAGAAATCACTGTCATCTTCTTCAAGAAGAAGCCCTTCATCCTTTCCGGAATATTTTTCCACCTCTTATTTTCTCTTTCAACTCCACTTTGTATTTCAATTCCTTCATGGAGCCATTTCCACCCACCTTAAGCAGATTTGGTGTGAAATTCCTCTATGGTCCCATATCTCTTTTTACATACTCTGTCTTTTCAGTTATCACACTTTTTGTTTTTTCGCTGATGAAGATTTGCCCTGAGTTAACATCTGAGCCAATCTTCCTCTATTTTGTGTGTGGGTCACTGCCACAGCATGGCCATTGACAAGTGGTGTAGGTCTGTGCCCAGGAACTGAACCTGGGCCTCTGAAGCAGAGCACACCAAACTGAATCACTAGGCTGTGGGGCTGGCCCTCACATTATTTTTACGAACTGGAGACAACACAGTCTGAAGACATGAGTAGATTGGTGCCCACTAAGACCTCAGCTAGGAAGGTGGTGATGCAGAGCTCAGAGACACGTCAGATAGAAGAAAACATCCATGGTGTGAATGCATCTACTGCTGCAGAGCTGCGTCTAAGAGAAGCAGGTTGCAGAAGAGCAGGTCTGTTGGGGTATCATTCCCATACGTTAAAAGTACGTCCTGCCAAAGAACAATTGCTGATGGAATTGGTTGCTAATTTTGTAGACAAATGTCCCTAATTTGAGAAATTATTTTTATTCTGTGACATAGTGTAGTGTAAATGTTATGAAAAATAAACTGATTATTTTCATTGATGTCAAAATGTGGCTCAATGTTATAAAGGAAGAAATGGGATACCTTGGGATCAACTTTGGGAATGCAATGATTCCTTGTCCCTGGGAAGTTTACAAACCAAAGCTGAATGGTGGCCACATAGGTGTTCTGCAGAAGGACTTCATGTCTAGGTGAGAAGACGGACTAGATGCCTTTACATATGGTATTTTTTATTAACATTTTAAAAGAGAATCAAAATTCTGTTGTTTAAGATAGACAGTTTGTATATTACGGGGTAAAACTGAGGAGTAATGTAGAGAAAGGAGCATATGCTGTGAGCCATACAGATCCTGTGTGAGTCCTGGACCTCCACTTACTAACAAAGTGACCTTGGGCGATTTACTCAGCCTCTCTGAGCATCCGTTTCATCATCTGAACAATGGTGATAATAATGCCTACTTTTCAGGATTATTAGGATAACATGAAAGGATTTATATGGGGTAGCTGACACATAAGCATTTAGAACATTAGCTTGTATAATCTCAATGACAAAGAAATGATTCGAACATAGGTCTGGGAGTTAAGGTACTTTTAACATCTTTCTGAAGACTAAATTTTTATTATAATAACTCATGGTGTTATTGGTTTATATGACTCCATGGCATAAAAGGAAAAGAAGAAAACCCTCACACTTCAGCACAGTAATACATGTCACATTAGCACAGGCTTCATCTCAGCTCCCCATGGGTTTTGGTGAGATTTTCAGCTGCGCTCTCCTCCTCATTTTATTTTTTATTTTGTTGTTGTCTTTTTTAAAAAGAAAAGACTGGTTGTGTTGATCATCTGTTATTACTTCCAAACAAGAGCACGCTTCCATTTACTGAAATTAGATCCCCGTTCACTGCACTGGCACACTCTGGGCTGTCTTCCCCAGAGTGTTTGGGGCCTGTTAGGTGGTGCACAGTTGGAAATTGGTGGCATCGAGCCGCTGCCAAGGCTGGCAGACCTTTAAGATGGCATCTGGTGACCTTTTTGCTAAGTATCCTGGGTCTCCATCTGAGAGTTGATGTTCCAGGCAGGGGTGGAATCCAAATCAAGTGTGAGGTCTGGGGAGCTGGAGTTAAGTGGAGGTGGGGCCAGCGGGGGAGCGCTACTTTGCTCTGGGCCTAGTATGCTACTAGATGCCCTCACAATATTCCTTTCCGACCCTGAGACTCTGCGCTCTCGTGAAGGGTGGCACTGAAGGGCTGGTCTGCAGGAAGAGCCCAGTGCGAGAGAGGGAACACTGGACAGTTTTGTCCTCGTCTATTTGTCAGCCAGAAACACAGGAACCTTCCTAATCCGGTGGCTCCTGGATGACACTAGACTCGTCACAGCGCCCCTGCGAGCAGCGGCCGAGGGCAGGCGCATGTGCCAGGAAGCTTGCTGTGTCTTGCTTCCAACGTGGTGTTGATGGCATTTTTTTCCTTCTTTGGAAATGACAGCTTTCTATTTTCAGTACTGCAGGTAGATAGCACACAGGATGGAGGAAAGAACCACGAGCCTGTGGACAGCATAACCACCTACCTGTGTTGATGAATTGTCTGTGCTGGCAACAGACACACACCATTTCTCAGCTGGGCAGTCATTTCCATGATAATTTTAAAGTGCTATGTACGTCTTTTTAAAAAAGCAGCTTTTACTTTGAACAGATTTAACAGGTTATTTTTGGTTTTATATCTACTGCGGCTGTTTTAGCGGACGGGTAGATACAGTTCATATTTCTTGGGTGATTCTGCCCTGAGACTGCCCACAAAAGTGTCTTGAAGGTGCTGAAAGCAAGGAGGGTGCGTCTCCTTGCCTTCATCCAGAGGAGTTGACTCTCTGTCCATTTTCCCTTCAAATCCCACACCTCCTGCTTGGGTTGCCTGCTCCTTGACTTTCCATTCCTCTCACAATCCCAGCTTCCACAGATCCTTTCCTGACTCCTGGCACAAGGAACACAGGTGCAAGCAGGTAGACTTGGGTTTAAATTCTGGCTCCACAACTGAAAAGCTGTGTAGAATTGGACAAAACACATGCACTCTCTGAGCCTTAATTCTTTCATCCTAAAATAAGAATAATTTAAGCATCTCCCTATAGGGTTAATCTGAATATTAAATAAACCACTGTATGTAAATGGCTATAATATGACTGTCATGTAGTTAAAAGCTCGGTAGTACCATTATTTTTGCAACCATTGCAGACTATAGTTATTTCTCTTTCTTATGAACTTCAAATAGCTCTATTCTTTTCAATATTCACTTGACGTTTATTTATATGCTAATTAGGTATGTTTCATATAATTTATGTAAATTTTACACCAATTTCTATGAAAACTTTATAGAAATCTATCTATCTATCTATATACATACATAAAAGTGCACGTCTTAAGTATACTTTCTCTGAGTTTTCGCAAACATGATATACCCATGCAAAAAACACCAAGATCAAAAAACAAAATAGTACGGACATCCCCGAAGCCCCTTGGCATTCCCTTCTGGGCCTCCCCTAGAAGGTAACCACTATCCAAAAGCTAGCTGTCTGACTTCTAGAAGCAAGTATGTACCAGTTGTTAACTTTATTATTTGTGTTACTTTTGGACAGCCAAATGAAATGAAATTTCTTGAGGTCAAGGACCCTGTGTTGTGTGTCTTCTCTCATTGCAGGAACTACTTGTTAAATAGACATTCTTCTTCTAATATTCCCATCTTGCTCCATTGTCATTCGGCTGCACCTGTCTGGCAAAGCCCCAACCCTGGATGAGCCCCACTGCCTGCTTCTCTGCATCTCCACAAGGGCCACTGGGCAATCGTAGAGGAGAGCAGGCACCCTCTCAGACTGATGCCACAAAATCGTGGTCTCCAGCCTTCACTGGCCAGTCAGTTACGCTCAGCCAGCCTTCCTTCTTTCTCTGGTTAGCTCTCTTCCACTTTTCGTGGCAGCTATTTCAAACCATCTGCCCTTAATTCAGACTTTCTTCCCCATCACTTGCCCCTTGAGAACCAACAGGTAACCGTACCCTGTAACATCAGAGAAAATCCAAGCTGTCAGCGAGTTGATCAATACCCTGTCACCAAGTGTACAGATAAATTTGCCTACATCCTCACCCGTCTCCCTGCTACACTACCCTGAGGCTTCGTCTCTGCCTCTGTCCTCTCAACGACACCCTGTCTCACTTCGTCCAGGTTCGTCTCGTGTTGTCAGCGACACCCTCTCCTCTTCTCTGGTTCAGTAGTTCCTCTCCATTGGCATTTAAGTGTGTTAAAGCTCAGACTCTCTTTCCACGTGATGACAGCACAGCCCACCTCTCACTCCAGCCACCACCCCATCTCTCTCACCTCTTGTAGCCAAACTTCTTCACAGAGGTCTTCATACTTGCCTTCATCTTCTTGCCCCCTCTCTTTCCTCAACCCCCTTCAGTCTGGCATCCGCCTCTATTACCCTACTGAAGCTCCCTTCATCCAGATTCCTGATGACATCCTCATGGCTTAACTCAGTGGGTGCTTTTAAGAGCTTACCTTTCTCAGGAGGACCTAATGCCATTGACTACGCCCTCTCTCTGGAAATAACCCTTCACTTTGCTGCCAAAACCCCACAATCCTGATTTCCCTTCTGCCTTACTGAGAATTTCTTCCAAATATCTTTTCAGGGCTCTTCTTTCCTCTGTAAATGTAGGCGTTCCTCAGAGTCTTTCCTAGGCCTTCCTTCCTTCTCATGCTACCACGACCAAGAGGCTTACTGTAAAAAGTATATATACATTCAAATCTTTGCCTATGGTTTGGCCTTCTTCAAATCAATAATTATTAGAGCAATTGATTTATTCTCAGATAATATGACGTGCTTTAAAATTAATCCTTTCCACTGTATCAATAGTAACAGCTAGAATTTATAGAATGCCTTCTAGGCACCAAGCATAGTTATTTTGAATTTTTTTCCCTAATTATAAAATAATATTTTCTCATATAAATATTTTTGAATAACAGTTTTACAAAATATAACATGATATAATATAATATAGTATCCTGAGTTCTACTCCCCAGAGGTGCTTACTGTTCATTTCTGTATGTTTCCTTCTAGATACACCGTGACTCTCACATGCAAACACATGTATTACATGCATGCGATTATGTTCTCACTTATTTGTATAACTGGACATTTTCTTGTGTCATTGAAATTATTCCTATTTTAATGGCTCTATACATTCTATCTTATGAACATAAAATGAAATATTCAACATATCCACTTATTATTAAATATTTAGAGTTTTTAATTTTTCATTTTCTGCACTTTTCCCCATAATAGACATTCTTAAAAATTGATTTGCTAGCTTAAAGTGTTTCAACTTCCTGACTCAATATGTTTCGTCAGGCCACCCACGATATTAATTATATCCTTTTATGTGGCCATTAGCATTTGTTTCCTATTTTCAATAAAGTTTTCCACATTTAAAATGGTACCTTGTAATTGTTTTGACTTGTAAGTCTTCACTTATTAAATAAGGTTGAATAATTTTTAGAGTTTTGTTTATTGTTTGCATTTCTTTGAATGACTTCCACAGTTTTTTCTCATTTTCTTTTCCCTGTTTAATATTAAACTTAAATGAGGGACTACTGAGAGGACAGAAAGTCTGCAGGGGGGCAGTTGAGGAGACGAGGGCAGAGCTGGAGCTGGCCAGCCGTGTTGACTTTCTCCCTTTTCTGGTTGCAAACACTGGAGTAGCTGTTAGACTTGTAAGTAAGGCGTGCGATAAGCTTCCGGGTCGACTTCTGACTCTGCTGTTGCTTACACTGAGGGTTTGGAGCAGACAAATAGATGACCTATATGAGGATGAGGAAGAGGGTCAGGATGATAAAGCCTGAGAAGATGATAACATGGTCTCTCTACAGTAAATGACCGGTAGGTAAATAATCAACGTTTGTGTCTCCATCCACCACGCGGAGTTACTGCTGTGCACGCTGCCAGACAAATACCTTCCGTTTCTTAGGCCAGCATACTGCATGCAGAGTCAGCACTGGGAGTAACAACGTGTGAAACTCTGTCTTCACAGTGAGGAGTATGAGAACTTGAAGGCAGCAACTCAAACAGCGCTCCAGAAGTCCGTGACTCGTGATGCAGGGCAGGTGAGCAGAGACCCCTCAGCTTCTACTAATCCCACTGATCATCAGGCTGATCACAACCCAGCTGATGTGGAAGAGAGCAAGCACTCGGAGAAGAACCAGAAACCAGAGAACAACCAGAAACTCCTGACAGGAGCACTCAGTGGCAGATTTCTGGATGGCAAAGTGAGTGACAAATACCTGAATTTTTCTTGGGAATTGACTAGGAAAATTCAGTTAGGTTGGAAACACAGATTCACACCAACATACACTTGTGCTGTTGGTAATTAATATATTATGCATAAGATAGAATTAGAATCAATTATTTTTCAATCTGAAAATAAACTTTGAGGTCTTTTGTATGTTGCGTCTTTGCTGACCACCGATCGAGTTGGTCGACCTGCTCTGTCTGTGGCTCACTTAGTCACAGTCACACAGTGATGTGTTGCCGTACGTGCAAACATGGGGTATGTGCGACGTGGAGGGTCTGTCTGCTTTAACATTACAGGAGGAGATCATTTATTTTCAAAGTACAATGCCGCCATATCTAGATATCAAAAAATTATCAGCCCGAAACTACCTTGACAGAAATATGTATCACTGCGCTCTGTCAAGAAACGACCAAACAACCCACAACAAGCTAACTTGATTATGATGAATCTAAATGATTAGTAATTTTTAATTAAAAAGCAAGAATAGCAGCAATTGAAAACTGGATCCAAATCAAGACAAAACTAATGATTCTTTGATAACAAAGTGCCATTTCCAGAATTTGCTGAAATTGCAGTTAAACAGATACATAGCATAGGAATTTTGCAGTGCTGCCAAGCATTAAGTGACAGACAGATATTTTAGAGGAATACTGAATTAGATTCTGCAGTAAACACCAGCATAATTATTTTTAGTTTACAATTTTAGTAGCCATTTCAAAATCACTCAGATACTACCTAGTCTTTACTTCTATGAGAAAATAAAAGCCTATGGATTGTGGTCTTTGCTTGTAAGAACTCTGCAAAGATCATAATTTGGGT
The DNA here is from genome assembly GCF_041296265.1 of Equus caballus. Classification (NCBI taxonomy): domain Eukaryota; kingdom Metazoa; phylum Chordata; class Mammalia; order Perissodactyla; family Equidae; genus Equus; species Equus caballus. The sequence continues at coordinate 105,087,273 of NC_091688.1, forward strand.
GGTTAACAGACCTCAGGCCATTCTGCAGGTTTCATTTGAACACTAGGGTCCAGAAGAAAAGTGACTTCCCCAAGTGTCTGTGGCACAGCCTTTCCTGATCCCCAGTTAATGTGTGTTCTTTCAGCTTTTCCGTAACGAGACCTTGAATTTAGGGCCTGGTTGGAACAGGACTTAGTGCATCTGCAAGGATGAAATAATCTATTATGAACTCCTAAAGACCTCTGAGTTTTGACCCAATTTTGACTCTGGCATTAACTTATTTTTTGTTGTTACTCCCCAAGGATGATCTTGGTAATAACATCTTGGTAATAACAATAGGTGTAAAACGCTTTATTATTCACTGATGGCTTCCAGGTAAATGTTGTCATTTGCTCCTTTGGACTAACCCTGTGAGGTAGGCGCCAGCATTATTTCTATCACTATGGAGTAGACAATAAAACTGAGGCTCAGAAAAGTTAAAGTGACTCACAGGTGTGCAAGACAAGATGTTTACCCAGGTTTTCTTCTTAAAATTTGTATTGATCTTTTTAATTGTAAAATATTACATATTCATGTAAAAATTTTGGGAAATGGAAGAGACTATAAATACAAAGAAAATAAAACTCAACCAAGGAAAAATAGTGGTATATTTTTTTCTCTTCTTTCCTCCATGCATAGATATAGAATGAGAGTCATTATGTATATTCTCTTTGTTATCCTACTCAATTCACTTCACATCAAGAATTCTCCCAGGGCTTCAGAAAGTTCGTCCTAAGCTCATCTTTAATGGCTGTGAGAGTCACACTCAGAACTGACACGTGATGGCATTACTATGTGCCAGGCACTACTCTAAGTTCTGTACACATGTTAACTAACTGATTCCTCCCAAGCACCCAGCGAAGTAGGAATTGTTACTGTCTTCAGTTCATACAGGGAAGAATAAAAAGCAAAGACATTAAGTCCTTACCTAGGTCATAAAGCTGAGAAGTGGCAGAACCACAATTGAAGCCCAGGTTCTAGGTCCTTAGTCACCAAACTATATTCTTTCCTTATACGGATATAACATGACTCATTTAACTAATCCCTTATTGACGGCATTTAAGTCTTTTCTAGTTTTTCTCCTATAAACGGAAATTTGTTCCTTGACATTCCCCTGACCACATCAAGCTGCCCGTTCCTGGCGTAGATTCTCCATCAGCTGATGTAGTGGGCAGAATGTTCACTGGTAAGCTGTTCTTGGACCTCCGTGAGCTGAATTCTTTGCTAGCTCTGTGGTGCCAGAGGGAGATGACTTGCGCCTCCCTCCCAGAACTCAATGAGCTTTCTTGTGGGAAGCTCAGCAGGGCTGACACCCAGCCACCAACACAGCAGGGCCTCGTGGAAGGTGTGGGGCCTGACTAATTGGTTCTGTCTGCCGAATGTATGGTGCTGGCCTGCCAGATGGCAGCTACGGTTGCCTGGTACCGAGACTCTCATTACCGCCTTGACTAAGCGGTAAATGGAATCCTGCCGCAGCAAGAGTGGCAACCCGAACTCCTTCGAGATTCTCACCCCTCACACATGGATGGAAATAAGCTTTCCTGGTGGGACCTAACAGGCAATTTGGACCAGCTGATCTTGCTGCAAAAGAGAAGCTGCTGATGAAGACTGAGGAGGGGCAAGTGGGAGGCGCTTTGCTAAACTACAGATCAGGTTTGAAGAGTATTGTTGCAGGAGGTAGGTAAAGCTGAAAATGTTGAGAGAACCCATCGTTTCATGTATGTGAGAACAGTAAACTACCTTAGAAATCAACAAATACAAACCTTCATTTCACGCATGAAGACTGAGAGGCCCAGAAAGCTTACATGACAGTCCAGAGCCTCACAGGTGCTGCCTGCCTAGGGTCCCTTGTCTCCAAATTCTGCTCCTTGCGTGTCTTTGAAAAATATGTCTGTTGTTTATGTTGTTCCTCAGAAGCATCAGCTCTGTCTTCTCTCAGAAAATGGAGAAGAATGTGCGACTAGCAACAAACTCAGCAGCACAGTTTCAAAAACAAAATTATAGTGTGCTTTTTACATCTGGCAGCGTGAAAATGAAAGTGTCAGTGCCTTAATTCTAATAACCACCACAGTTGATTGGTAGTATGCTCTTTTCAAAGCCCTTTTGTGTGTTTTATCTTGCTTGCTCTCCACGACCCCCCATGAGGTAGGTAGGGCATGTGATGCTACCCTCATTTATAGATGAAGGCAGATGTCAAGGACATTTTGACTGGGCTGTGCATTGGCAGCTCAGATCCAACCTATTGGAGGCAGAATCTTTGCTCCTGCTCCTCCTCCTGTGCTCTGTGCCTCGCAGAACGGTCCCACAACTCTCCCAGCTGTGCCACCGTGCTTTCCTCCTCTCTCTCCCCAACTGTGATATACAACTCACCACTGAGACCTTTGAATTCTACCTCTTCTATGTCCTTCAAAAATGACCTCTTACTTCTGTTTGCTCTGCCGTAATATTATTCAGACCACCATTATACCTCAGCAGGGAGATTTTAATTATCTTAGAGCTGGCTTTCCTTTTCTCTGCTTCCCTCTCTGTATTGGTCAGCTATTGTAATGATACTGCTGTGTGACAAATCACCCCAGCACTGAGTGGTTGGTATCAGTAATCATTTATACTCACATCTGCAAGTGTGAGCCAAGACAGCATTTACTCATTTCACTTGGACTTCCCTAGGCTTGGCTCAAGACTGTAGATTTGACTCTGGCACCTGCATTGTGTTCAGTAAATTCCAAACGCTGATTCTAACTTTAAGCCTGGAGCGTCCAGTTACACCAAAAGCAACGAAGATACCAAGACCTCCCAAGTCTTGTCAAAGAAAGACTCATGATATCATTTAAAATAGTTCCTATGAAAACAATAAGTTTAAGGCTCCCACTAGTAAAAAGTGAGACATTTTAAGTATGAATAAAAAAAATAATTGTAATACATTTACATGCATTAAATATATTTAAATTCATACATTTATAGTGATTCTTTATAAAACAAACTCTTTGGTCACTGCTGTGGAAGGTTAGGGAACAAACTATTTTTAAACTGGTGAGTAAAGGAAGGCAGCATTCATTCAGTCTGCCTTTCTACACAAGCTGTATCTTAGATAACATGGGAGTCAGTTTCTCTTTAGAGAAGTATTCCTGTTAATAAAGAAGAAGTAATGATAGGATAAGAATATTATCGTTTTCCAGACCCCAAAGAAAGAGCAATGGGCTAAAGCAATGAATATCAGTGCCTGTGAGTGTCATAAAAAGAAAGACAGCCCAGCAGTGGTTGTTTCCATGGAAAAGGCCACCACGGATGAAAAAATCCTCTCGAAATCGATTGAAGTTGAACGTGATCAAAATTCTAGATCTAACCATTGTTTTACATGAAATATATGTCAGGTTTGTTAAACCTGCAAGGGATGCAAGCAACAACATCCAGACTTTGGAAAACTATAGGACGCACAACAGTTTCATCAACAAATAAATTGTGAGGGAAAAAACTGCAAAAAGAAAGGGTGTGGGAAGAACTAGAAGTGTTAAAAGGTGTAAGAAAGATCAACTAATTGCAATATATGGATCTTATTTGGTTCCTTTGTGAATAAATAAATTATAAAAATAATATTAGATAATTGGGGGATTTTGAACACTGCCTGGATATTTGATGATATTAAGGAATTAATGTGAAGAATAAAGAACTTTTGAAGTGTGATAGTGTTTTTGTGGTTACGTTTAAAAAGAGTCCTTGTCCTTGGGGCAGTGGTTCTGAAACTTTAGTGGACATCAGAAGTACTGGACGGGTTAGTAAAACACAGACTCTTGGGCCCCGACCCCAGAGATTCTCATTCAGTATGTCTGGGTGGGTCTGAAAAATTCACATTTCTAACAAGTTTCCAGGTGATGTGAGGGTTTTGGCCCAAGCACCACACTTTGAAAACTACTGCTTTACAGATAAATGCTGAACAAATGTGGATGAAATGGTACACTGTCTGGGGCTCACTTCATTTCCGGTGGTGGGTCATGTGGGTGTAAATAAAGTAAGAACGTCAGCTGGTCCTGCAGCTCAGTGATGCGTATATGGAGTTTCATTCTACTATTCTTGCTACATGTGCCTACATTTGAAGTTTTCTGTAACTAAAAGTTAAATTTCAAATAAAATATAAACTTTTACAAATATAAATATAATAGTCGTTATTAATTCTAATATTTATTGTATTAGTTTATTTAAAGCATATATCGAAATAACATTTTATGTATATACATTTGGAAATATTACTTTTTTTCAATTCTACATTTCTTAAAAAGTCCTATTAAACTTTTCACATGCATCTTTCTCATGGTTGTATTCCCTATCACTAGTGTCAGTTTTTGAGCTATTTAACAACTTTCTAGGACACATCAAGACCTTGGTCTAAGTTGTTTACGAAGCAGAACTTTTCAAATCTGCATTTGATGCCGTCTCTGCAAATTTTCTCTCAAGTCACAGCTATGCATTACACAGCATCAAGCCAGTTTACTGTGTTCACTTGTCTTGGAGGAGAGTGTTTACGATGTCCACTATATAGCTACCTTAAAATAGTTTTTTTAAGCCAGGTTTAAAAAAGACTTGCTTACACTTCCAACACTTGCAAGTTGCAACACCCCAAGAAAAGTTACTAAATTTGTGTTAAATTTCTGTGCTTTATTTGTACCAGTTCTTTTAGGTAAAGATCACAAAACTAGTGTTGCTTGCAGTTGTTTCAGGTTCTGTGTCGTCCCCAAGCAGTCCGTTGTGATCCATAATAAAGCAAATGAGAGAAGCCTGGGGTGTCAGAGACTTTGTAGGCCCTCTGGTGACTCCTGAAGTCAGAAACATGGGATTCTTGATGAAAATGCCCCATTTATCTTCTTTGACACTTTGGGGACACTTTTTCTTGTGAAGAACAGCAGCCCAGGATGATTTATAGCGGTGAAGGGAGAGACCTGGAGCCCTCTGAGTCCTTGGCCTGAACAAGACACCGTCTGCGCTCAGATGCTGCTTCTCTGTTTGTTCTTGGTGCCGCGAGTCAGCAGGACAAGACTGTCCCGGGCAGGTGAAGTCTACACGCAACTGGAGGGAGACACACAAAAAATAACAAACAATGCATAAGATAGTTTTAGAATTTACAAAATATTTGAAATGCATACACTCATTCTTCACAGCATTTCTGGGAGCACAATGTATTTTCCTCTTTCCATGGGTAAGGCCATAAAATGTAGTCTGTGATGCCTGGGACAAAAGATCTCTGCAGACAGCAATCACACCTGCCGTGTTCACCTGTGCCTATCATGCTAAAGATAAAGGCACGCAATGAATTTTCGTGTTAAAATGGGAGTAAAGGGGACTAACGCACAGCTCAGCTCGTGGGGTGATGAAGTATTGACCAATGCTTCTCTAGATGCTGTAGCAGAGAAGTGCATCAACTCTCAGAGGCAGAGAAATATTTACAAGTGACCGAAAATGGAAATAGTTTATATTTCAAGTAATTCCCAAAGAAACATATTGTTTTGAGAACAATATGTCTCAAATACCTAACCAAACATTTTATAGAGAGAAACTGCTCTGTGAGCTGAACGCGGACTCTCTCATCCTAGGATAGAGGTAAAAAGTAGAGTTCAAGTCTTATCCACACCATTTGCTAGGGAGCAAATTTCGGGCAAGTCTGATCTAGTCATAGCTCCACTGAAAACATTTCCCTGCTCTCCATCATCCTCAGAATAAAGCACAGACACTAACAAGACATGAGGCTCGGGGCCAGCTCTGTGGGCGAGTAGTTAGGTTCGCGCGCTCCGCTGTGGCAGCCCAGGGTTCAGATCCTGGGCGTGGACATGGCACCACTCGTCAGGCCACGGTGAGGCGGTGTCCTACGTCCCACAACTAGAAGGACCTGCAACTAAGATATACAACTATGTATCGGGGGGTGGGGGGCGGTTTGGGGAAAAAAAAAAAGATTGGCAATAGTTGTTAGCCTAGGTGCCAATCTTTAAAAAAAAAAAAAAGACATGAGGCTCTCTGCCGCCTGTGCCCTGCCTCCCCCTCCTGTCTTCCCTTGGCCTGTTCCAAACCTTACACTGTGCTCTGGAACAGCCCCGCTCTCTGCACACGTGCATTCCTTCGAGTTTATCTGCATCTGTACTCTTCCTTCTTCTCTTCTCCTCCTCCCTCTCCACTCTTCAGCCGGCTGAAACCCAAATCTATGTCGTCTTCCAAGCCTAGACTTAAATGTCATCGCCTCAGACCTGCACCACCGAGTCCGGGTCAGGTGGACCTGTAGGCTGCTCCGACAGTGGCCCTTGCCACCCTGTCTTCTACAGTTGCAGTTGCTTGCTGTGCCTCTCACGGTCTGCAAGGTCTGTGAGAGCAGGGGTCAAATCTGTTCTGCTCACTATAGGGCCTATCACAGCATCTGGCCCAGACTAGGCAAGGCATAAATATTTCTTAAATGAAGAACAAAGTTACTTAACTTCTGCAAGACTCAGCTTTCCAAATACAAAACCGTGCTAGTACAACCTCCGTTACAGGGCTGTTTAAGGATTAAACTGAATGACCTATGTGGTGCCTTGACAGAGGATGTGCCCAACAACTGTCTTGTCATTTCTATGCCTGTTCTAGAATTCTCTGCCGCTCTTGCTCACTCTGCCCACTCTAAAGACCCTCTTGATTTTTCTTAAAATGCTTCCTGACCATAAAGCATCTGTAGGTTCCTCTCCACACCGATAGGTTATGCAACGATTATCCACTGAGTACGGACACTCAGTTTTCAGTGAGTCCTTGTGACAATGTCTCCTGTCGATGACCTGATATTAAAAAGAACCATGTAGGGGCTGGCCTGGTGGTGCAGCGATTAAGTTCACACATTCTACTTCGGTGGCCTGGGGTTCACCGGTTCGGATCCTGAGTGCGGACATGGTACTGCTTGGCAAGCCATGCTGTGGCAGGCGTCCTACATATAAAGCAGAGGAAGATGGGCATGGATGTTAGCTCAGGGCCAGCCTTCCTCAGTAAAAAGAGGAGGATTAGCAGCAGATGTTACCTCAGGGGGCTAATCCTCCTCAAAAAAACAAAGTGTCTCAGTTTATTTCAATGAGGTGTGGTAAGGTGATAGAGACAAATGGCTTTAAAAGCAGAGTTTAGGGGCCAGCCCAGTGGCATAGTGGTTAAGTTTGCATGCTCCACTTTGGCGTCCGGGGTTCACAGGTTTGGACTTCATTAAGCCAGGCTGTGGCAGCGTCCCATATACAAGGTATAAGAGGATTGGCACAGATGTTAGCTCAGCAACAATCTTCCTCGCCAAAAAAAAGAAAGAAAGCAGAGTTTATTACTTAAGTTTCCCAGGAAAAGGGGGAATGCCACACCACACTGGGCTACCCGGGGAAGCACCAAGATCAGTCAGGAGGCAGGAAGAGTGAGGGGAAAGCACAGGGCACAGACTTTACGGGAGTTTCCACGGGAAAGGCAGGGCAGGGCAGGGTGCACAGCTTAGCACTCGCTAATTTGAAAGTCCCAGCGGGCTTTGGGCACGGGCTGTCCTGAGTTGTCTGGCATCTGGACCTGGGTTGATTAGGGGGAGTATTGGCTTGGAGTGAGAGCCAAGCGAGGGAGGTGGCTTAGGGTGTGGACCCGGATCTCATGGTTTGCATATGACAGGTGAGCCAGCAGGCAAGCTGTGTTCCATCTCTAGGAATTAAGGTTAGTCTCCTCCAGTCAGCAAGACCCACCAGGATGTCAAACCATCATAAAATACAGAAAATATAAAAACATGATTACTACACCATAATCCATGGCAAAAGGGAATGGGATTTTATCATTGATGCTTGCTCCATCATTTATTCTATTGTAACCTTGACAAATAAAAATGGCAAGTAATAGGATATATTGGAATATATGAGGAAGACATCTGGTATAAACCTAATTCGGCCTGACCTTGTCTTTCCAAAAGGGCCTGACTGAGGCCATTGAGCATGCATTGTATATCTGCTTTAGAGATTCCCTCTGGCAAGAGCAAAAGGCCTTTGAGATAAAGGTGCAACTTCTCTCCCCCTCCCAATGTTGGCATCTCCTTGAAGATTAAGCATCTTTCTTTAGGCTGGGAACCAATTGCAGCGCTCATCTGTGACCCCCCCCCCAGCCCGGGGCAACACACCTGCCACCCTGCAGCCTTCACTAAGACAGCAGACCTATCTGCTGTTTCCACCAATCGCTGTGCTGACAGAGCAGCCTCGTGACTATTGTAAAAGGGACATTTCAATCATATGTGAAACATACTCTTTGAGGGTATATAACCACCCTATGTACCCCCACTTCTTTGGAGTGCTCTGTTCCTTTGTGGAAAGACTCTCCCGGGTTATAATCCTAAAATTTAAGCTCAGAATAAACTCACCCAAATTTTCATTTATAGATTGGTTATGGATTATTTTCGTTGACACCTTTAATAGCGTTGCTCTTGGGATGTAATATTCTGGGCTTTTTAATCTCTTCTATTCCATTCTTTATTTATTTATTTTCCGTGAGGAAGATTGGCCCTGAGGTAACATTAGTGCCAATCCTCCTCTATTTTGTATATGGAATGCCACCACAGAGTGGCTTGATGAGCTGTGTGTATGTCCATGCCTGGGATCTGAACCTGCGAACCCCGGCTGCTGAGGCGGAGTGCACAAACTTAACCACTACTCCACCAGGTCCGCCCCTCTTGTGTTCCATTCTTGACAAAGCTCACAACTTTCTTAGCTGCCTTTCCTGAACCTGCTCATTAAACAGCCTGTGGATACCCTTATCTCTAAGAACCCCATATTTGCCTATAAACACCATACTGCTACCTATTTTTCCTTTGTCTGTCACAGATCCTTCTTTCTGGCACAAATGAAACAGTATCTAATTGTTAAGTATTTGTCCAACACATGTTAATTGCACAATGCTAGGACTGTGGTGGAGAGAAGCTTTCCTCTCTGGGGCTCAGTGACTCAACGACTCCATGGGCTGGAGTTCATTAGGACCTGGGAATGTTTTTAAGAAATTGGTGGGCTCACTCATGTTCTCCCTGCTTTCCTCTTTCTCTTCCCCTCCCTGCTTCTGCCTCTCACTACCATTTGTCTTTGTTCTTTTAAGATTCCCAACCAGGCAAGTATCCACTGCAGCTCCGTGCTGACTGGAGACCAGTCCCTGTCCTGTATCCATGGCCTCCCCAGGAGAAACCTTCGAGACTGGGCCTTGGAACAGATGGCAAAGGGCAGCTCTGGCCAGCCTGAGGTGTGTATGGTAAGAGTTGTTTTCTATTGTGGACGAAGGGGTGTTATTTGTTGACTGTGTATTTTGATGTGGAGCAGATGATAAGACAGTCTGAGGATGGACTGACGGACATCAGACTCCACACGTCCAGGCAGCTTTCCGGGAAGCTTCCCTGGAAGCACAGAGGCAAACCTTGGACTCCCTTCTTCTTCCCTCCGGTCTCCTTTTCAAGAGTCCCTGAGCTCGGGCAGGGCCACCACACACCCGCTTAACTCAGGGTCTGGGCACCATCCTCGGTCTGCTCTGCCCAGCACTGAACTCCCAAACCCAGTAGATCTCTAAGATTTGTTATTCTAAATTCTTATATAATTGAAAACATGATTTTGTAGAAGATACTGATAAGGAGGCTTCTATGCACTCTGAAATAATTGCTTCCTTTCTTCTCCTGAAGGAAAAGGTCCTGAAACATTATAATTTAATGAAGACACCCAGATTAAATATTTACCTTCAAGTGTTACCGACTTGTCCTGTTCATGGCTAGGCCTGAAAGTGGGTGCTCTGCTTCTAGCCCCACTGCTTCTGCTTCCTTGCTTTGGCTTCAGCAGTCTTATTTTAGAGCCATGCTCATTTATATATTTTTTATTGTTGTGTCAGCATATTGGCCAGAGGCCAAGTGGACCAAGGAGAGACAACACTTTCCTTCTAGCCCTGGTCAGAAGAGAACTCCAGCCACGACCTCTGAGTTCTGGATTGTTAGACAAGCTTCAGAAAGATCTGAAGATCCTGGACCCTATCTCTTCAGGATTTCTTCTCCAGTCTCAGCTGAGCCGCCTCTTCTTGAGGCATGAAGTCCCTCTCCAGTTACCCACCATCAAGATCCTCTGCCAGAGATTTTCCGGGAAGGGCTCTCCTGAAATGGTATGGACATCCTGCTCTTTCAAGTGTGGATTGCTTTTGTTTATTTTACTTGTAACCACCAGAGTAATAGAATTAAAAGATTAGTTTCTTTCTTGAAAATAACCTTTACTCTTGGCCCCTAAGAGAAAAGCCTTATTTATATTCTTACGTAGAAATTTCCAGTCAGAATAGACTAGAATAGAAAAAAGATTTATGCCTTTTAGCCCTCTTTAATTTCTCTAAATGGTTTTCCTGTCCTAACTTCCATTGTCTGCTCTTAACACTTTTGGGATGGTCACAGATACAAGACTCCCACTGGAGTCCCTTTGTAGGCTGATGACTCGGTAGCCCCTGAGGAAAGAACTGAGAACTTGGCTAAGATTTCCTATCTGTCACGACAGTCCCTGGGGAGTTAGAGGTGGGAGGTACCTTTGAACTATAACTCACCGCCACCATACGGATTAGGAAACGGGTCCAGAGAGGTCCAGGAACTTGCTCAGGGCACCGGAGAGTTAACAGCAGACCCAGGGCAGAGATACGTTTCCCCAGCGACAGGCCGGATCTCGGAGCACTGCACTGGCCAAGCTCAACCTTGTGGGTGACTGTCAAGTGTGGCCCAAGTGTAGCCGAATTCAGGGACTAGCGGAAAATATCCTCAGACAGGAAGAAGTGACAACAGTGGGCAAATCGTTAGTGGCGTGCAGCCACAGGAGACCAGGGCAAAGCCAACCCCAAAGGGTGGGCCCAGGGTTTAGTAATCCGACAGACGTGGTTGCCTGGTCCTATGCTAGGAGGGAGCAGGTGCTCAGATAACTGTCAGCTCTCTCTCCTGCCCATCTCTGACCTGCAGAAATAGAATTACTGGTGTGTTTATGAGAAGTAAATAGCAATACAATGTCAACTTATTAGTACAACCTCTGTGAATCTTCAGTCTGATCAGTCTGTGGCCTGAAACCTAGTTTCTATTAGGACCTTGTTTAGTTCCCCTCCCCCACGGCATCTCCTCCACTTCCCTGGAGTTTTTTGCCCACCAAGTCCCTAGGATGCCACCCAGCCCAGCAATGGAAATGAATGAACTTCCTTCAGTCCTTTCCCATATAAGAAAAAGGTCTTCAGATTTTTCACTTAGCATAATAAGGCCTTGTCCTCAAATAATCTGAATATATCTGCTGAATATAAGCATTTATTATATATGGTAAATATATAAGCAAAGTGTGAGAGAAAGAGAGAGAGCAGAGGCTCAGTCATGCTAGAGTAACGGATAGCCCCAGAGTCTCAGTGGCTTGAAACGATGGCAGTTTATTTTTCATTCATGTTTCATTTCCACAGTGAGTCAGCCGCAGGCTCTTTCCTGTGCTGTCTCAGCTCCAACCCAGGCTGACGAGGCAGCCTCTCTGGGACATTCTTGGGCGTGATGGCAGAGGGGCAAAAAGAGAGCTCTGGAAGTCTCGTGTCAGCTCTTTAATCCTCAGCCCAGAAGGAGCACATGTCTCTTCTGCTCACAACTCATGATTGTGACCAGAGCTGGTCCCACGGCCCTACCCAACCCCTAGGCAACCAGGAAGTATGATTGTACCACTTGTCCAAAAGGTAATAGGAATTTTTGGTAAAAAGCACTCATAATTATGATACTATATGTTTAAAGCTGTTTTAAAAACTTTCACTAGTAACAACCTTCCAAATACATTTTATCTCAGCAGGCCTCTTTCCCTTACACGTGAATGAGGATGTTCTGTTTTGTGTTTAATTTTCAGGTGAATTATGGAAAACTCCTCTGGTTTTTAAAAGTTGCAGCTTCAGATGACCCACAGCAAAGCAAGAGAGTCGTGGACAGGAGCCCAAGGAGAACTCAGGGTGGTCGCCCTCACAGCCAAAGGTGCCACCTCCTTTTTGTGGCAGGTTGTCCCTGGACTTCTGGGGCCATCAGGGGTCTTGATGGCTGTTCCCGCAGAGAGCACCTGAGGCAGAACCGCTTTGCTCTGCGTCAGCGCCTTGCTTGTGCTTATAGCTCTCTCTCTCTCTCGTCCCAGGCAGCGTGGAAAGCTATTTGCAGCAATTGCCCATGTTACCTAACGTCAAGCACGTGCCTTTTGTATGAGGTCACCTTGTGAAAATGGAAACCCTCACTACGTGTCCTGGTGTCGAGCTGATCCAGAAGTGTGATTCCAGAAGTACGTTCGGTCAGTGAACCCCTGGGTCACAGGCGCCATCAGGAAAGGTTTGAGGGACAGGAATCAGTGACCCTTCCGCTTAGTCTCAGGGACAGAAATGACTCAGAGTCAAAATAGCCTGTGAGGTGTGTCATCAGAGGGGAGGCACGATAGACCTGACACTCTCTGTGTTCTCTGAGAAAAATGCTGACGTGTGGCAGTGAGGAGCAGAGCATCCATGCCAGAAGCCTGGGCTCAGCCCTTATCTCTGCCACTCAATGGATCTGTGAGCCTGGGCTAGTCACTCACCCTCTCTGTGCTTCCGTTCTCCAACTGTAAAGTGGGAGCAATAATAGATTCATTTCACTTCCTACATTTGTAAGAGTAACTGAGTTAATTAAGGCAAAGTTCTTAAAAACAGTGCTTGGTACGTTGTAAGTGCCGTACGAGTTTTTGTTACTATTTGAACTATCCTACCAGAAGACACTCCACGTACAAACAACGCGGCACGGTGGTTAAGAGCCATGGCATGGGGTTTAGCGCTTCACTCTTGGGAAAGGTGGGGTTTCCTGTAAAGGTGTCCTGGGCCAAGGCTTAGACTTGATTCCTTCTGTAGGATGCCCTTTTGACTGAAACACTTCATTGGACAAACGTTGGTTTGATACCAGCTGCTTGCCAGGCACACTTTGCTGGGCTCAGTGAATTCAGAGGTTGGAGAGGCCCAGTCTCTCCATCAAAGGCTCACGGCCCCAAGCAAGTGACACTGCCATGTGGGTGCGCCAGTCAGATCTCACTCTGGGAGCAAGTGCCCCACTGAGAGCCGTGAAGCCCTAGGCGTTTATAATAATCATCAATCATACTCCACATAATTCACATCATGAGGTCCGGGCCCTGAGAGGTCATAAGCTGCTCACTGGGCACACGGCCAGGTGGCAGATATGGGTCCTGAGTCCTAGACAGGGAGCCTCCCCTGCACCCTGGACCAGTTATATCTAGTCCTGTCCCTTCATAACGTCGTTGTACGTGTAATTACTCCTGTGATACTTGAGACTAGCAAGAGTGCCTGTCCCAGCCGACTCCGTGTCTGGCATAGTTCTAGCATAGTTCCTGGCACGTGACAGATGCTCAACAAATATATACTGAATGTAACTGGCACCTCCCGCGTCTCTTCACTCGCGGGGACATCTGGGTGTCTGCTCTATAAAAAGGTACATGAAGAGATCATTTTGAACTCGTCAGAGAAGGTGCTGCTTCCCACAGTGTGTTTGTGGAAGTGTGGGACTGACGGCCTGTAGTGAACCCAATCTCTTTGTGAATTATGTGCTCTCAGGAAAGTGTCCTCCCGTGTTCTGTCAGGCAGAACCTTTAATGGGGCAGCTCTGTGATGTTTAAAGAGCCTCCAGTGTCACCAGTGGCAGCAGCTCTCATCGCCTGAGCTGGACTAGATGAGATAAACTACTGCGGCAGGCTTTCTAGGAAACCCCACCAGCTGCAGGAAGTGAGTTCCACACAACACCTGCCCACCCAGCACTCTGTGCACTGAGCCACTGGCCAGGCCTCAGGAATTCCTACCCCCAGGAGCTGGTGTGGCAAGAAGAGGAAAAAGGAAGGGAAAGGAAAACTTCTGATTCAAATCTGGGACAGATCCATCTGCTTGGCAAGGCCTGGGTCAGATGCCCGAGCAGCAAAGAGAGGCTGGAAAAGCAAATCACTGGCATTTCCTTCTGCTGGAGTGAGAGGTGGACTCCTGATCTGGGGAATCCCTGGACAAGGGAAGAATGGTGCAGATGCCAGGCGACCAGAACAAAGACAAATAGCCACTCCTCCTTTCCTGTGCCAAGCTCTTGGAAAATATCAGCTATTGTCAAGTAGTTCAGAATAGTATAGTTTTGGACCAAACCTGGAGTAAGAGTCAGAGGGAAAAAAGGAGATACAATATGACCTTTAAGGAAAGTTAAATACATATAAAAATAACCAATTGCAAGTACTGTACAAGACCCCCAAGAAAGAATAAGTCACAAAACAGACTCCATCTACATCTTAGGAGCAGTCTACTAGGGAAGGCAGACACGAATCAGTAACTCGGGAAATGAAGATGCAACTGCACCTTGGGGGAGACTTGTTAAGGAAAAGAACAAGACATTGTGAGTTTATCAAGGAGGGAGGTGCGGGCACCACAAGGGCCGGCTGTGAGCATCAGTTCCCAACTCCTCCTCATTCAGCGACATCATGCCCATAGCCTGAAATCGGCCATGGTGGGCGTGTCTACACCGTGAGGATCAGTAATGCTACAAAAGGGGGCTTATTTTGGCACCTCAGTTGTTAAAAATTTACCAGCACACCCCTGACAGGAAACTGATTCACACGAGTGGATTTTGGGGGATGTCGCAGAATGTCCCTCTAGGAAAGTGGCCCTTAAGTTGAGACAGTGGAAATGAGGTGAAGATAGTTCATCTGGACCTGGAAGGACACACACATCTGAATGTGGAATGAATAAACATCTCAGACTAGTTGGTAAAATAAATGACCGTGACACTTTGTCACCCTGTTGTTTTTCACCTATTATTTAAAGTTAGAATAGTCAGTTAGATAAACCATCTTCATAATTACATACGTCTGCATGCCAGATGGTAAATGAATACTTACACCCACACCTTTTCTGGGTTTTCCAGGTACAAAGAGCAGAGTCAAGGGTAATGCAGGAAGTTCACCTGGTTCAGGATTTCCTCCTGTATAGGTTCCCTGGTTATAGGATCTGACAGGATCTGCTTTGCTTTGCTTATGGCAATGGAGAGTTTGGGAATTTGATTTACCATCGATAAGTATCTGGGCTTAGGAAAAATAAGATCAAGCAGGTAAAGTAAACTACTATGGTCACTTGTAATTTTTTCTCTCAACCAGGAAAAAAGAGTTAGAGAGTGGGTTACCAATCTTGGTCTATGTTCTGATTGAATTGGTTGATGCCTCGTGGAGAAGGGACAGTAGTGCTCACTAGAATGGAATGGATTTGAGTTAATCTATGAAATCTCCACATGCAGTTCCATGACCAGGTTACTGAGGTTTGGAAGCCTCGCTGGGTGGGTACTCTGGTTCCACAGTGTATATCAGGGATGAGAGACGTGGTATGAAAACACACAGCGGCTTTGAGTGGATCTTCTTTTCACAGCCTGTCCCCTGCCCTGCCGAGCAGTACTGCCCCTCGAGAACCCAGCTCGCAGTCAGAAGGGAACAGGAGCCTGTTGGATGTCTTGGAGATGGCACGAAGGACAACCAATGGCAAACTCAACATAGAGAACCTCAACCTGAGTTTTCGAAAAGAAGATCACTCATTCTCTGGCTACCTGCCCCCCCACAAGGTAATCACAGTTAGATTTCAGACTTGTTCATCTCTAAAAAGCCACCTTGGGGCACTGGGTCTATAGTAAGAAGTCACAGTTACGATCTGTGATCTGCCTGTGAATTACATTACACAATTGTTTGTTTTCTGTGACCAAGAAGAGAAAAACCAAATAGAAAAGGAATTGTGAAATGTGAGGAATTGGTCCAGGAATTACTTACACTGGCCTATGTTTTATGTTAAGAACAGAGAATATGACAATACTCAAATAATATTTGACAATGGAAAAGAAATATTGTTCCAAGGCAAAATGTTCATTTCTCACACCCGATATCAGATTCCAGGGTGGTCAGCTTGTGATATCCCGTTCCTTAGAACACCAAATTTTAGGGACTGTTGCGACTTACTCCTAATAGAGATTGGGAGGCTGTTTTGGAGCATTAATTAACCGTGCAGATGTGTTTCATGGAAGAGGGTCCGGAACCATGTTAACTCACATGTTGTCTTTAGCCAAACAAACCCCAGCCGCGGGGCTACCTTGGATGCAGGTGAAATAGTAATTGCCCCCATTACCACAATTCCATTAACAACAACTTGTCACCACCAAGCTTTATTGATTCTTACTAAGCACCAAGCACTGCCCTAGATACTTTACTTATGTTCTCCCACTTAACACCTACAAATAACAATAAAATCCAGGTAGATCTTATAATACACATTTAATAAATGAAAAAAACTGATTCTCAGAGAGGCCAGTTGAATCACCCAAGGGCCACAGCTAGCAAGTGGCAGAGCCAGGATTCAAAGTACAGGAGAGTACTGGAAATTGAGAGCCAGTATTGGAACTCCATTAAGCAGAAGATATCTGGAAGTTTCCGTTGATACCAGGATACAAGAGTTAGAATTTCAAAGGAGTATAAGGGATTGGAAATTATAGGTAGGAAAAAAAAAAAAAAAAAGAGCGGGCTGGCCCGGTGGCATAGCGGTTAAGTTCGTGCTTTCCACTTGGGCAGCCCGGGTTCGCCAGCTTGGATCCTGGGTGCAGACCTATGCACTGCTTATCAAATCATGCTGTGGCAGGCTTCCCACTATAAAATAGGTAAAGGTTGGCATGTATGTTAGCTCAGGGCTAATCGTCCTCAAAAAAAAAAAAAGTCCTGTAGGAAAGATTAGAACATGCCTTTTATCTGGGGAAGCAGGAGTTAGAATTGAGAGAGTCAGAGAATTTGAAAGAACAAGCAATGTTTGCTGAGGAAGAAGGACACAATACCCTGACAGCTCTCCCTATTCTTTCATTTATACAGTCAACTAAACATGCAGAGGCACAGCTTGTGATAGTGGGTACATGTGTGCGTGCGTATCTGTGAATATTACATTTGCACATGTTTCACTAGAAAGAGAGGAACACTGGAGGAGATCACACACATCAGAAATGACCTTCATTATGTTCACAAGAAGATCAGTAGAAATAGACTAAGAAGCAGTGATTCTTTGTTAGATTGGAAACTACATAACAGCATCAGTGAAGCTTAGTCAGAAGTTGTCAGGAGATACTCGTAGATTGGAACATAAATGACTTGGAAATCAAAATAAATTTGTTAAACTCTTGAGTCTCAGGTTTTTTGTCTGGAAAAACTGGGTTCCAAATATCTGCCTCCTGTGTCTATGGTGAGGATTAAACAGAATAATTACGTGAAGGCACTTAGCACGCTGTTTGATATATGAGTCACTCCGTAAATACTAGTTTCCCTACCGTCTATGAAAGAATTAGGGTTTGGTGAAATTAGCACTTCAAAACAGCCTGAGGAAGGAGCTCTCTCCCAGGGTCGAGTGATGGCCACATCAAGCACTGGCTACGAGAGCAGACCTTGAGCCTTCTTCCCCTCACAGCTGGCCATAAAAGCTTAAGTCTGTGGTTCATAGCCAAGGAAACGGGGCACATTTTCCTTGAAGCTGGTCTGCCTCTTGTGAGCCATCTGGCATCTCTTAAGACATCTGGAACTGACTCAAAGTATATTGCAGTTCTGGGAGGCATGCAAAATAGAATTCTGTTTCCCTGGAACATGAGGCACATTGAGGCCCAAGGGACACTGGATACGGAAAGCCACCGCAGTTGCACCCCAGCATCCTTGCTCCTGGATGCAGGCCTTCAGGGTGGCTGGGAAAGGCTGTCTGAGTTGGGAGGGTTTTCTTTTTGATCAGTAGTTCTTAATCTCCTTGGGGGTATAGGGAGAGAATCACAGGCTTCTTTAAGTTTCTCATGAAATCCACACATTCTGTGCCCGAGGGCAAAGCATGTCCTCATTGCCAGCATTTCAGAGGTTCACAGATCATCGTAAGTTCTCAGATACATAAATGCAGTCCTGAAGGATAATCTACACGTGTTGTCACTCAAATCGATGGAATTTTTACCACTCTCAAGGGACAGTATAAAGACATTTCAATTATCTATCATCCCCATTCTGTGGACTCACTCATCCTCTTCTTCTAGCACATCTTTGATGCAATGACAGCCTCAGGCAGAACTCCTGAGGCAACGTGGATCCATATATATTTATTTATTAACCACCCTGACCATTACCCAAGTCGGCATCGATTCAGTAGGTTTGTAGAACCTAAGAAATTCCCAAGTCTGTAGGCTCAGTTTAACATTTTTCGACATGATCTGTATTCTTCATGTCTTGAACTCGTCCTCTTTCTCCTCTACGTCACCAGCCCCTTCCAAACCCCCCAGACCTTCCTCCCAGGATGGACTAGCTAGAACACAGGTTGCTCTGCTTCTAATTACTCTTTGCTTCATTTCCATGTAACTTCCTCCTTATCATCCAGGGCGAGTCCCATTAATGAGGGACCAGGGTTTGTGAATATGAAGTTCCTTCTTGTGGCAAGTCTCCAGCTATGGCTCTGGACTAGTGACAAGGACTGCAGTTTGAAAGGCTCCTTTTTGGTGTTTGGTTGTTTCTATATCAGTATACTCTGCCCTAAAACTATAAAATTATTTCTACTAACTTTAAATCAATCCCTTCTTCCAATACGATTTGGTATGTTTAATCTATTCTTCCATTCAACATATTAACCACTCGATGTGTTCTGAGGTCTGTGATAAGGCACTGAGGACAAGATACTGTTGTGATTTCAATTCCTGAGCTCTCCAGGAGCTCAGGAAAAGGGCAACATTATAAACATGTTGTCACAATTCTGTGACAAATACATCGATAGCAGTAACTTTGAACACAGAGAAGGAAACCAAACTAGCCTAGCTCAAAAAGTCTGAAAAGTCTCCAGAGGAGATGATGCAAATACTGAATCTTAGAGGACAGGTGAATTTGACAAAGAATTAGGGAGAGGGGCAGAGGAAGGGATGAGAAAAGTGTTCTAGGTAAAAGGAACAGTGTGGAATGGCGCTGAAATGAGAGAGAGTATGGCTAATTCAAGGAACTGCAAGTCATTCATACAGGCAGAACATAGTGAACATACGGTGGCTGGGGATGGTGGGAGACACTGCTCGAGCTGATGTTAGAATGGAAAGTAGGAGCCAATCTATGAAGGGTCTTTCTAAGGACTATGAAGGCCCAAAGGAATCATTGAAGGATATTAAATAAGTGAATGATATGATCCAATCTGAAATTTGAAAAGAGCATTCTAATAGAATGTGGAGAATTAGAGCAGGAGGCCCTTCAGCAGGCTGTTACAATAATTCAAGCGAGGCATTGTGAGAGTTGACACTAGGGCAATAACAGAAGAGACAGAGATGTTAAGGAGGTAGAAAAGTAGGTCTTGGTGACTAACTGGATGTGGGCCTTGACTTAGGAAGAATGAAAAACGACTCCCAAGGTTCTGGCTTCGCCAACTTGGTGGATGACAAGTTGGAGGGGAAGAGGAAGGGATGATGAGTTCAGTTTTGAACATGTTGCTCTGGGTTGAGAGACTAAAGCTAAATGATCATTTAAGAGTCTTCAGTATGGAGCTGAAGCCATGGGAGTATTTAGGATTACCCAAAGACATGATGGAAAGTGAGAGGGAAAGTTGAAGAGGGTGCTCATTGTTAAGGAGCAGGTAGACAAAGAGAAGCCAACAAAGGAGACTCAAAATAATCAAAGGTGGCAGGGGAGTGGTCAAGAAAGCCAATAGGAGAGCTTTATAGAAGGATGGTGATCAACCACCTCGTGTGCTGCAAAGAGACCCTCCATAATTAGGACTGAAATGCGTCCATTGTTTGAAACCGTGGAGGTTACTAGCTACTCGGAAAACACAGTTTAGGTAGAGTGATGGAGTAAGATGCAAATAGAGCCATAAATGGGGAGAGAGGAAGTTGAGACAGCATCTGCGCACCCCTCTTTCAAGGAGAATTTTGGGGAAATGAATATTTATTTCATATGTCATTTTCTAAATAACATAGATATTTTATTTACATTTAACTTAAAAATTCCTTATTAAACAGAAGAAACTACACATAATCAAACCTTTTTTATTAACAATGGTCACAATTATGAATATTCATATTTTAAAGGATTTCAATAGTAATCCTGAGTCCCACTAAATGGCCAGGATTTTCTGGTAGACGTTTCTGTTGCTCCTCTACAGCGGTTAGCAGTCAGTTCTCAGCAGCTATCAATCAGTCTGCTTCTAGGAACCCTGATGTTAATATTTCTAGTCTGCTGTTCATTTTAGCCTAGAGAAAAACGCAGTGTTGCCGGAAGTAAATGAACTGTTTTTAGAATAAACACAATATCAATGTTAAAAATACATTAATATGCTCTAATCATGAGGATAATTCACTTCTTATTAATGGAGTAAAATGGCATAATGTGACTAATTTCTAGCTTTCTAAATTTATTTTTTTATTTATTTCAACCTCTGCCCAAACACACTCCACTTTTCAGTGTCTTCAACTCGTTCATTTACTTTCTTGTTCATCCATGTATTCATTTATTCAGTAATTATTGATTCTTTATTTTTAACACTGTGCTAGGAAACGGTTTCAGGAGAATGGATGAAACCTAATCCCAGCCCTCAGGGAGCCACTGTCTTGTAGAGAACCTCTAAGGTGCCGATAATTACTGCTCAGCCTGGAAGAGATATAAAGCTGTGGTGGAGCTGATAATCTCAAAGTACAGGCACAGGTTCTTTCTCACTCGTTATTTGTACATGATTTTCTTCTGTGTGGAATTTTCCCCAACCCTTATTCTCTGGCAAACTCTTATCATTTTTTCATTTTTCAAATCAACATTTTTTCCTCTTTTAAGCTTTCCTGATGTTACTCCTCTATATCTAGTAAGTAACATATGCAAGTTTCGAACCCAGATTTGTTTCCTTCCATGAAGACAAATGAAGATGAGCTTTTTATCAGTGTTTTAAAATGTGGATTTTATTATTGTTTAGGTATGGTCAGATATACAGGTCAGGAGATGATTTCCACTGAAAAAAGAGTTTTTTACTCACAGTTCCCAAGAGAAGGGGCATGGGACACCCGATAGGCCATGTGGGGAGCACCAGGTAGGCCAGGGGGAAGATGGGATTAGGGGAGGTGTGAGCAGGAGCTGTGGTGCTGCCGAGGCAGGTGAGCAGGCCTAGGATTGGCTAGTTTGAATGATTTCATTGGGCTCTGATGTATAGGGATTGTCCTTTGTTGCCTGGTACTTGGCCATGGGGTGATTAGGGCAGGGAAATAGTAGACCAAGGGTGAGAACCCCAATAACAGGGGGGGTTGGTTTGCATATGAAAGGCACATCTTCAAGCCAGTTCTTCACTGACTTTAGGAATCCATAGCCCTAGGAGGGGCAGTCTCTCCATTAGGTCAAAGCATCAGAATAAAAAGCTATGCTTAATACAGTCACTATCCTGAACTTTCTCACAAAATAATCATAGTAGCTACTATTTAGTCCAAACATGAAATTAGACATTTCTTTTCTTCTTTCTTTGCCCCTTCCTTCCCCTTCCTTCCTTCCTTCTTTCTTTTTTCCTTTCTTTCTTTTTCCCTTCTTTCTTTCTTTCTTTCCTTCCTTCCTTAGTCTTGTTTCCTTCTTTCCTCCTCCCTTCCTCACTCCCTTCTCTCCCCCTTCTCTCTTTTCCTCTCCTTTACTCTCTTCTGTCTTTCCCCTTTCTCCCTTCTGTTTCCTCTCCCCTCTCTTCCTTCTATTCTTCATTTCAACAAATGCCTACTAAGTATTCATCAAATGCCTACTAAGAGCCAGGCACTGTTCTAACTGCTTATTTTCTCACATAATCTTCACAGAATTGTAGGAGGTAGAAAATACTAGTCTTATTTAGTAGATGAAGTAATTGAGTATAGAAAGGTTAAGTAACTTCCTGAGGCCACACAGATCATAGGCAGCATATCTGGTGTTCAAAATAAGTCTTGTTTCATTCTGGTCTATGCATTTAACCATTATGCTAAACACACAAGACACACTGTCACTCCACTAAAAATTTTACATGTTTGACTCTATATATCACTTAATCACCAACCTGAGAACTGGACTGGTTTGTCAGCTGGACTCAGAAAATATTAAGTACTTGGTAAACTTCAATGACACTTCATCCATTCCTCCAACAAATATTTATTATGCATCTGGTTTCTCAACTAAGTTCCATCATTTATTAACTAGATGACATTCAGGAAGTCACTTAATCTCTCTAAGTCTTGGTTTCATCATATATAAAATATAGATACTAATATTAACCCTGCTAAAAAACAAGCTTATTTTGTAAATCAAAGTGGATGTATAAAAATATTTTGCAACTTATCTATGTAATGAAGTGAATATACTTTCTAGTCCTTGACCATCTATTGCATGGCTGACAAAAATGTAAGATCAGCATTTCAAAGTTCAATGGCTTCAGAGTAATGAACTATACCTCTGTGTTAACTAAATAAAAATTTGCTGTTGATAAGCATTCAGTTGAATATTCTTGTTCTGAATGATATCTTAATGCTACAATGCACTCCTGAGTATTAACTGTCAAAATCATATAGGTTCTAATTATGGGAGGGAAATTCAAATCTTAATTTCATTATAGTGAAACTTCAAATCCTTTCTTATTTTCAGGTCAGGGCTATATGCCGGAAACATGGATTATATCTGACTTTGAGCCTCCTGGAAACATTGCTTAACCACCAAGATTTGGGTTACAAAGATGAAATAAAGTAAGTTGATTTTTTATTCATGGAGCCCTCCAACTGGGATACCAAACACAGAGACGTGTCTTTAGACTAGAAGTTTTATGCATGAAACAATCACTTTCATCACTTAAAGACAGAATTAAGGAATGTTTGCTTATATTAAGACCAAAGGGTCTTCTTGGCCATAGAAACACAAAAGCAGTAAACTTCCACTTCCAGCCATTATATACTATCAAGAATCTGATTTACCATTCCACCTTAAACAACTAAAAATAGGACAAAATATATGAAGCAATGGTTTTCAGACTTTGGATATCAGGCAGCAAAGAAAAATGATTCTTGAGAGAAGGAAAATATGTGAGGTAAGCTCAGGTTACTGAACAAGAAGGGGGTATACAAACTGAGCCCAGCATTCTCCTTGAGCTAAAGAGATAGAGTTTGAAGTTCAGCAAGGCCAAGGAAACTAGAATGCACAGTACAGAGTAGCAGAGAGGAGAGATTCTCAGAGTTCTTTCTGGAGATTTCCAAAGAGTTGCCCTCAAGTCTTCATGAGAGTACTGGCTAATGTGCATGTTTGTGGAAAGTACTCAAGGTCAGAGAAAGAAATACCAAAAGAAAGGTGGAAAAATTCTTGCATCTCACATAGAACTGGGAATAGTTTATAATTTCACCAATATCAGAAAGGAACAAACGTGGCAATGAGTAGAGTCCTCAGAAGGGTATTGTGCTGTAGTGGGGCCAAATTACCCTAGAAAAACTAGACAAACCTTAAAAGCCCTAATAAAGCTTAAAAGTTATCAAACTGTTTACAAGTCATTTAACTACATCCAAAAACAAAGCCCCCAAATTTCAAAAGGAATAAAAAATCTCAACAATCAAAAACATAAAATTCACAATTTCTGGTATACATACGAAAATTACCAGACATGAAAAGAAGCAGGAAAAATATAATCTACTATTAGGAGAAAAACCAATAAATAGAAGGAGATTCATAAACAATACAGATGATAGAAGTAGAAAATAAGCACATTAAAAGAGCAATTATAAATCATTTCACATGTTCAAGATGGTATAGGAAGGCATGAACATGATGAGAGATATGGAAGACATAAGAAAAGACCCAAATAAAATTTCTAGAAGTGAAAAATACACTATCTTCCCCCAAAACCAATAACCCCTGTCTAATAATGAGGAAAAGTTTAGACAAATCACAATAGACAGATGTTCTACAAAATACCTGACCAGTACTGCTCAAAACTGTGAAAACTATTAAAAATAAGGAAACTCTGAGAAGCAGTCAAGAAGAACCTAAGGAGATAAAGACTAACTGTAATGTGGTAGCCTGGATGGAATCTGGAACAAAAATGGATGTTAGGTAAAATCTAAAGATATTGGAATAAGGGTAAGGCTATGAGACTTTAGTTAATAATAATGTATCAACATTGGTTCATTACTTGTAATAAAGGTACCACACTAATATAAGATACTGATAAAAGGGGAAATTAGGTGTAGGGTATATGAGAATTCTTAATATTATCTTTAAATTTTTTCTGTAGATCTAAAACTATTCTAAAATTAAGGCTTATGTTAAAAATAAAATGTCTAAAAGAAAAATACCATTGATGAGAGTAACAGCATATTAGACATTGCAGAATTAAAAATAAGTGAACCAGAAGACATAGAAATAAACACTATCCAAAATAAAATTCAGTGCAAAAAAAAAAAAAATGAAAGAAAAATTAACAGAGTATCACATTTGCTTTGTGATCACATCAGCAACCTAATGCTTGGGAAATTGGAGTCTTAGAAGGGGAAGAGAGAAAAAAGGGGAAAGAAAAGAATAGTTAAAAAATAGTGGCTGCCTTTTTGCCAAATTTCGAGAAAACTATAAAGGCATGGACCCAAGAAGCTTAATGAACCTTAAGTATAATAAATTTGAAGTAAAACGTATCAAGGCTCATTATAATCAAACTGCTTAAACTGGTGGTAAAGAAAAACCCTTAAAAAC
Organism: Equus caballus; assembly: GCF_041296265.1. NCBI lineage: Eukaryota > Metazoa > Chordata > Mammalia > Perissodactyla > Equidae > Equus > Equus caballus. The sequence goes on from NC_091688.1 coordinate 105,112,019, forward strand.
ACAATAAAAAAAGATGACTTACATGCAGAGCAACAAAGATAAGAACCACAACAGACTTCTCATTAGAAACAATGTGAGCCGTAAAACAGTGGGACAACATCTTTAAGATATTGGAAGAAGAAAACTGTCAATCTAGAATTCTACGTCCAGCAAAACTATCTTTCAAAAACTAGTGAGAAACAAAGACTTTTTTTCACACACACAAGAGATGAGAGAATTCATAACCAGCAGAATAGTACTACAAGAAATTTTAAAAGAAGCCCTCAGGCAGAAGGAAAACAATCACTTTGGATCTACACAAAGGAGTGAAAGTATTAGAAATAGTAAATATGTGGATGAATAAAAATATATTTTCCTGATTTTAAAAAGCTTTTTAAAAGATAATTGATTATTTAAAGCAAAAATAAGAACAGCGCATGTGGGGTTTATAACATAAAAAAGTGCAACATTTGACAATAACTACAAGGCTGAGATGGGGCAATGAAAGTGTATGATGATAAGGTTCTTATAGTACAAGTTAAGTAGTATAATTTTGTTTGAAGAAAGAATGTAATGAGTTAAAAATGCTAATAAAGAAGATAAAATGGAAGCATAAGCACATTTAAATTCTAAGAAAAGACCAAAAAAAGAAGGAAAAGGAAACAAGAAACAGATAAGACAAATAGAAATTAAATACCAAGATACCAACCATATCAATAATTATGGTAAGTATTAGTGATCCAAATGAACCAATTAAAAGGCAGTGATTATGAGATTTTATTTAAAAAGCAAGACCCAACTGAATGCTGTCTATAATGTACTCGTTTAAGATATAAAGACATAGAAACACTAAAAGTAAAAGGATGGAAAATCATGTACTGTAATAACTCTAATGAATACAAAGCTGGAGTGGTTACATTAATGTCAAAGTACATTCCAAAGCAAGGGATATTGCCAGAAAATCAAGTCAACAAGAGGCCATAGCAAATCAAAATGTTCATGCCCTTAATAACACAGCTGCAAGTTACATGAAGTGAAAACATGGAACTGAAAGAAGAAATAGGCAAATTCACAATTAGAGTTGGAGAACTCAACACCTGTCTGTCAATAATTGATAGAACAAGTAGACCGAAAATCAGTAAGAATATAGAAGAATTGGTGTATATTATCAGCTAACGATGTAAGTGGCAATTATAGAACATTCCACATGACAGCAGAATACAAATCCAAGTGTACATGAAATATTTAAAGGATAGGCTACATTCTGAGCCATAACACAAGTCTCAGTAAATTTGAAAGGATGAAATCATATAAAATATATTCTCTGATGACAACAGAATTAAATTAGAAATAAAAAAAATCCTGGAAATTTCCAAACATTATGTAACTAAATAATACATTTCTGAAGAATTTATGGTCAGAGAATAAATCACAGGGAACTTAGAAAATATTTTGAACTTAATTAAAATGAAAACACAACATACCAATAATCCTTAGCTTTACTCTTTTTCTCACATTTCATATCCAGTCCATCAGTAATCTCTTAGTAAATCAACTCTGTTTTCAGAATATGTCCAGAATCCAGTCACTTCTCACCATGTCTATTTTTACTTAACTACACCCCATCCAAGCCATCATTATCTTTCTCCTGGATTATTATAATAGCCACATAACTGAACTCTGTTTCTCCCTTGTCCCTAGATTATCTTCAATGCAGCAGCTACAGTGATCTATGAAAACCTAAAACAAATCATGTCATCACTCTGTTCCTAACCCTGCAAGAGCACCTTATTTCACTCAGTAAAAAACCCAAAGTCCTCATAAACTGTTCTGTATGATCTTCTTCCCCATTGCTTCTTGAGCTTCATCTACAACTTCCTTTGCTCATTCTGCTCCAGTCATGCTGTGCTCCTCGTCTTCCTCAAACACTCCAGGCACACAAACACTGTAACCCCTGTCCTCCGCACGCTCCTTCCATCTAGAATGCTTTCCCAGATAGCATCATGCTGAGGTTTCTCAGCATGTTTTTCTCAGATGTTACTTTGTCAATGAGGCCCACACCAACCATCCTATTTAAAGTTGTAGCCCGCACCCCTTCTTCCCCTTGACTTGCTTTCCTCTTTCTTTCTTCTATATAATTATCAACTTCTAAAGTATTGGGTTTTGCTGATGTATAATGTTTATTGTTGTCATCTGTCAATCTCTGATAGACTATAGACTGTAGTGCCATAGGACAGGCAGGATCTTTGTTTTAATCAATAAGGTATCCCAAGTGTCTAGAGCATTGCCAGGCACATAGTAGGTATTCAATATACATTTATGGAATTTAACTGAACTGGAAGGAATAGAGTCTCAAACTCTCAGGGATGCAGACACATACATTCTACCTAGTCTTAGCTCATGATCAAACTGAAGAAGACCTTCCATGACCACCTCATCAAAATCAGGTTCCTTGTGCTACACTCTCTCTTATTACGCAGTCAGTTTCTTTCCTAGCACTTATCACTATTTGTAGTTATATATTTATTTGTGTGATTTGTTAGTTAATGTCTAAATAATGACCTCCATGCTGGCAAGGGACACGACTGATTCCCTCACATTATATTCCCAGCATCTTGTGATCCAATACTCTGCACATCATAGGTATGCAGCAAATATTTGATGAACTCATTTATTCATTCATCAAACATATTGAGTACCTATTGTATACCGAGCAGTGGTCAAATCACTGGGAATATAGATACGAATATAACAAAGCCCCTTCCCTCACAGAGCTTGTATTCCAATGGGGAAGAGAAACAACAAATAAGCTAGAATAAGTGACATATCACGTGGTGAGAAGAAAAACAAAGAAGCATAAAGGTTAGAGGGAACATCAATTGATAAATAAATTGTGTTAGGAAGTTGAGTCTAGCCAACAGATTTCCACTAGACCCGCTTTGGACAAGAGATGTCCTTTCTCTAAAGCTTTGGGGGTGGTTGGGTGAGGGTGAGAGAGGTGGTTAAGCGGCAAAAGCAGAAAGGTGGGCTAAGAGTTGAGTAGAAAACAAGCCAGTTGGGAGTCCCAAAATGCACTGATATAAAGGGAGAAAATGCAAGGATGAAAGCTCACATTGGACTTGGTACATGATGTACTTGATTAAAAGAAGTTGGCATCCAGAACCAGGATTCCAGGAATCGGAGATGTGAGGATCAGAGTGAATGGGGAGCAAAAGAGGTTAGGCCACTTATAATTATATCAATATTCTCAATTTCCCAGTGCTTTATGTGACCTCAGAGAAGCACATCAATTTCTTTATTTACCTGTCTTTGGCCTTTGGATATTCAGAGACATCAAAACCATGAGAACCAATGAAGAACTGCATTTATAAGTGATAAACTTGTTTCCTCTTTAAACAGCCATAGGCTAAAATTTCTTCTGTGGAATTAAATCCATTCCATTAAGGGCTTTCTATGCAAATCTATATCTTTAAGAGATTAAAGATGCAATTTAGACACACATTTTAGGAGCTGAATGCACGAATCATTATTTTAGTACATATTGTCCATTAATCTACTGTTCATTTGGGAAACTGTTTGGAATTTGGCTGCATGCTAATTAGCAGGATTCTGGTGCTGAGCTGTTTCCTGATTAAATGTCCTTTAGAATCAGTAAAACGTCAGGAGAGATTATGGTGATGTGGGATTAGCCCCATCGAACCAAATAAATGAGTGTGTTCCCTTCTTAAACTGTCACGTTGCAAGAGCTGATGAGAGAAGCAATTTCTCAGTTGCTGTTGCAAAGTTGTTTTTTTGGTACGCTTTTTTTAATAGTGAGATTTTTTTTTTCGCTGTTTGCCTACCAATTAACAGAGATATTGGGGAATGACTGCCAGGGTAAGACGATTTTGACAAAGACTTGATTACGGTTTAAAATCTCCATCCTGAATCACTCTCATGTAAAATGAGTTCAGGTTGTGTTGGATGGAAATTATTATCCTGTTCTTTACCAGGAACAAGTAAGTCAGAACTAGCATTTAATGTTTCTCTGTGACTTTGCAATAAATAGTAATTAACGAGGGCAGAGAGAGAACAGGAGGCACACTAATACTCTAAAATTGTATTGGCAAAATTAAATGCTTCACACTCAGTTTAAAACACAGGCACACAAGCCAAGTTGTGTTGGGGGAGGGGATAAATAATGGAGCTGCTAGAGAGGCTTCCTGAACAGAGTGGAACGGTTGACACAGCCACAAGTAGGACTTCTCAGACACATCTGGCACATTAATGAGAGTGCAATTAGATTGAAAAGGGCTGGTTGATAATCCCAGGAACAACCAGAGGATTTTAGGAGATAAAGGAAACATGAGGTCTCTGATTCAGCAATTGCTTTTTAATGGGAATAGGAAAATTGTTAGGCAGTGACCTATTGGAGCCATGGTGTGGATCTGCCCATTGCTTAGGTCTTGGAAACCAGACCTGGTTTTTAAGATTTTATTAATTCTAACTTTCTCCTCCAGAAGCCCATAATTCACATTGGGTGAGAATTCATATGGAGTGAGAATAATAATATTGCTAATAAAGTTATTTTTATTATTAATAGCTAACAATTATATAGTGCTTACTATATTCCAGGCAATCTTCTAAGTGCTTTGTAAATATTAACTCTTTTAATCCTTGCAAGTGCCCTGTGAGGTAGGTATTATTTCTTTCAAATGAGGAAACTGAGGCACCAGAGAGAGGCTAAAACCAATATGTAACTGATAAATGAATTCATCAGTAAGGCTGAGTAAAATGCAGGCTCTCTGCCTTCGGAGTCTTGGCTCTTGATACACTATCCCAATGCTCCTACAAGTCCTATGAAACTCAGAAGCTTGTACGATGGTGGTGAGGCACAGGGGCTTTAGGCAAACTGCTGAGTTCCATGGCTAGCTCCACCCTTGGCTTGGTACTGAACACAGTCCTGGATTTGAGAAGCTCAATATCTCCTGCCCTCTCCTCTAGGACCCAGTATAGGTGTGGGATACAGATGCAAATATGGGGAGGCTTTTAAGTTCTAGGGGCAGGTTGTATCCAAAGAATCTCAGGGCCTGCAGGAAACCTCTCCTCACCAGTTTAGCACCTGCACTACCCCTTTAGCCCCCATCCATGCAGAAAGGCAGCAGGAGCCTGGAATCACACAGGCATAGATGGAAATCCTGGCTCTGAAATGCACTGACTTTGTGAACTTGAACAAGTAAATAATTTCTCTTAACATTAATTTTCCATCTGTGAAATAGAAAAAGAATTCTTTTGTCTGGATTTGAGAGTTTACTGCCTATATGTCAAGGAAGAACTGTACTTCTCACAGTTCCCTGGAAGGGGAGAAGAAACAACTTAGGCTTCATGATCAAGAAGGTAAAATCAGAGGAAGGTGGTGCTGTTGAATGAGCATCTCAGCAGCTGACTTAAACAGTAACCAAAATGACTGCCTGACTCAGGGGCATAAGGTTTTGATTCAAACACACCTCACATGTCCCAGGCACAGGCTAGACGTTCTACATGGCTCATCCCATTTCATTCTCCCAGTAGCCCCAGGAGTTGTGTTGTTCTATACCCACTTCACAGGTGAATAAACTGAGGTTCAGAGACCTTAAGTAAACTGTCCCAAAAGTCGGGCTTCTTTGAATCCTTGTTCCTGTTATGGGTTTACTTTCATCCCCCCAAAATTCATATGTTGAAGCCCTAACCCTTAGCACCTCAGAAGGTGATCATATTTGGAGACAAGGACTTTAAAGAGGTGATTAAGTTAAAATGAGGCCATTAGGGTGGAGCCCTAATCCAGTCTGACTGGGGTTCTTATAAGAGGAGGAAATTTGGAATCACAGGGAGACACCAGGGATGTGCACACACAGAGGGAAGAACATGTGAGGACAGTGAGAAGGTGGCCATCTACAAGTCAAGGACAGAGGCTTCAGAAGAAGCCAAACCTGGCAACACCTTGATCTCGGAATTCTAGCTTCCAGAACTGTGAGAAAATAGATTTCTGTTGTTTAAGCCACCCAGTGTGCTATTTTGTCATGGCAGCTCAAGCAAACTAATACAGTCCCTAAAGGCTCATGGTCCCCTCCATCGTCTCCTCCCTCTAGTATGTTTACGCCCTCTCAGCTGGAGCAGAAGCTTGCAGGAATCTCAAGGGAATGGCTCCAGCAGTTAACATCTTCCAATCTTGGGACATAATTTACAGTTCTAGCAGTCGGAACAGTCTGCTCTTCAGCACTTTGTATACTGCGTCTCAGCTGAGTGAGGGGGACTTGGAGGAACCAACCAGATGAGAGATGGGAGGGGCATGTCAGAGACAGAAGAGGCAGTGTATACTAAGGCAGAAGAGCAAGCAAAAGCATAATGAGTTCGGAGAAGTACAAACCGTTCTTTATGGCTGGAGCAAGTGTCTCATGAGGTGGAGAAGGGTGATGGGTTTGGAAAATAAACACCAGCACACCCCTGATTCAAGCTTGTACAAAGCACAGCAAAACACGTTCCCTGTAAGAACTTCATCAAGATCACAAGGGTGCTTCTATAAAATTGCCCACATTTTGTGTTTAGTGTGTTCAGGCTTTTGTTTTGTTTCGTGTTTATACGTAAGACATTTTGTATAAAATGTCATCTGCTTAACAACCAATGGTTAGCATTTCTATGAACAAATAAAGAGGCAAAAAACACACCAGTAGCAAAAACTAATAGTTACTCTAGTGTCAGAATCTAGAAGGAATCTGCACTAGCTATGAATAAATGGAATCTGGGAAAATCCATGATTTGTTGGCCCTGAGCATTGCCCTGCTGCCTGTGAGAAGTACAGAAGACAAAAGACATTTTGTCCCGTCACCACAGCCTTCTCCTTGATTTGGAGGCCTCGCATCTTAACGGATTAGAAAATGACATAGGTGCTTCCTTCCGTGGGCTCCTGAATGTGGTTTCCCTTCTTCCCCTCCATGCCCAAGGATACACACACGTACACTTACCTACACACTGCTTTCCTGTGCCTGTGCAGAGAGCACGACTCCCAAGAATGACAGAGCAGGAAGTCAGGAAGGGGACAACCTGGCTGTGGTGGTGCATCTGGTGAAGTGTGATTCCTGAAAGCGGAGTGCCAACCGAGGGGTACCAGACATCAGCGTCCATTATCACTCACCCTATTGAGCAGGGAGCAGGGCTGAGGGAAATCTGTGCCAGTCGTCTGTTGGGTTGTGCTGAACGGGATCAGTTCTTCATTTGATGCTGAACAGAAAGAAAACCTCAGCGTGCGAGCCCTGATGTTTAAAAATACCTCAGAACATTGAGAGGGAATCACAATCTTTCAGACTCCAAATACCAACAAGCTTTTGAAAATAATTTACTCTAGAAAGTAGAAAACCTTTAGAAAACTGCCATTGTTCTCCATAGGATATAAGAAGCCTCTATTGAAATTATTTGGAAAGTAATAAGCATAATGAGACTAAAGGCTGTAAGAAATAAAATTTTAAAAGCACAAAAAGTGAATGGAATAAATTAGAAATAACTTGGTGAAATATGGATAGTTCAAGGAAACTGAAATTTCTACCCCAGAATTAAGAGGTGACCAGGACTGTAAGTGTATGTGACGATGGGTGTTAACCAGACCTGTGGTGGGGATCATTTTGCAGTTTATATGTATATCAAACCTTTATGTCGTACAACTTGAAACTAATAGAATGTTATATGTCAATTATATCTCAATAAAAAATGAGAATATCAAGGAAAGATGAATATTGCTAGATGTTTGGTGATATTAAGACATTCATGTTAAATGTTTAGGTCAGCAGACCTTTCCTATAAGGGGCCAGACGGTAAACGTTTTAGGCTTCGTGAGTCTAGAGTCTGTTGCAGCTATTCAACTATGTCATTGTAACCTGAAAGTAGCCAAAACAACATATAACAAGTGGCTTGGTTCCAATAAAATATTATTTACAGAAAAAGAAATAACCAGGAATCAATAAAAAGCAAAATTAACACTAGAGAAAATGTGAACCTTGACAGGCTTCTACAAAATCTAGAGAAAAAGAGAAGAAAAGGATAGAGGATGGGAGATACAGAAGAAGGAAAATAGAGATTGAAACTATAAGAACTTAGCATTGTGGAATAAGAAACTAGAAAAATTGGACAAGATGGAAAAACAAAAATCACAGCTGAAGACACTTTGTGGAGATGGGAAAAAAGAAAATATCCTCCGTGTAGAGATTGAGAGAATTCACTGCGGTCAAAGCTAAATTAAGAAAAAATGAGGGGCCGGCCCAGTGGCCAAGTGGTTAAGTTCGCACTCTCCGCTTCCGTGGCCCAGGATTTCGCCAGTTCGAGTCCTGGGTGAAGACATGGCACCACTCACCAGGCCATGCTGAGGTGGCATCCCACATGCCACAACTAGAAGGACCCACAACTAATGCAGAACTATGTACCGGAGGCCTTTGGGGAGAAAAAGGAAACATAAAATCTTTAAAAAAAAATACGAAAAAAAGGATTCAGGGCTGGCCTGGTGGCGCAGCAGTTGGGTTCGCACGTTCCACTTCTGTGGACCGGGGTCCACTGGTTGGGATCCTGGGTGCGGACATGGCATCGCTTGGCAAGCCATGCTGTGACAGGCGTCCCACATATAAAGTAGAGGAAGATGGGCACAGTTGTTAGCTCAGGGCCAGTCTTCCTCAGCAAAAAGAGGAGGATTGGCAGCAGATGTTAGCTCAGGGCTGATCTTCCTCCAAAAAAGAAAAAAGAAAAAACAGATCCATGTGTATTCTGACAAAACTTTTGTATTACAAAGACAAAGAAATTTATTTAAGGATCCAGGCCAAAAACAAAACTAAATGAAAGGAAATAAAGGGGAAAAATTAATTATAAATGAACAAAATCAGACTGAATTCAAACTTCTGCATTAATAAATGTCAGACAATGGAGCTCTGTTCATGGAATTTCAAAGGGAAAAATATAGCCAGAGCCAAGTTGATTACATTCTGGTGTAAGGCCTACAGTACAAAGGTTAAGGGCCCAGGATCTTGGAGTCAGCCAGCCAGGATTTAAATCCTGGCTACCCCATTGATCACTGTGTCGTCATAGGACGGTTGTCTCAATTAAATGAGAGAATGCACACAAAGTGCTCTGAACACTCGCTAGAGGCTGTTTTGATTTGATAAATTCAGTTGAAGTTGGAATTTGAACTCAGATCTGCCTGAATCTGGAATCAGGCTTGCACACCCCGTCCTCCAGTCCTGACCTCTCTGACTCAATGCTGGGAGTTTGGCACCTGCTTCTGTGATTATAATCACAGGGCCTGTTACCACTACCAGAACCCATTCTCACATTGAAGCTGTTAATGGCTTTTTGAAGGCCCTAGGCTAATGTAAAGAATATGGAAGAAAGAAAATATCTTTTTCAGAGGATCTGAAGGATTTCATTGGTTATATACACCATTTACCATTTAAATTGGTCAATGTCCATGTTCAACACTCAGAAAATTTTCCCACCGTCTCCTTCCCCTACTATCAGCATACAGTCAAGAAGGGGAAAGAGGGTTTCTAGTGCCATTTTGTTCAGAGGCTTTATGTCATATTTGGTAACTCCTAGCAGCTCTGAAAAATAAATGTTATGAATGTGGAAATATCAATGGATCTGGGATTTTGTTACTGCATTGTTGTCATTTCTCAGAGGGTCAGAAAGTGTTATAAGCCTGTCTCTCCTAAGAGGGCCTGGAAAGAAATTACAGAAAGTGTAGAAGGCAGGAGCTACTTCTACTTTAGCTCATTTCCAGATCCGAGCTAATATCAGATCTTCATATGATTATTAATGTTTCTTGAGAGTGCTACTTCATCAGTTTCTCTTCCCTGCCTAGGCCTTCAGCAGCTGATATGGTCATCCGCTACCCAGCTTGTGGCCCTGCATACCTATGCCTTACCTATTCATGTGTCCAAAGTGACATGAAGCTCAGGAGGCCATATTTTCTGATTTGTGATATCATCTTTAGGAAAAGTTTTATGAGGTATAAACAAAGCAAACTAGTTAAAAATCTAATGAATCATTTTTATTTGAAGAGAATAAGATCACATGACATTAGAACGCCTCTGGAAAACCCAAGACATATATCTCACAACTTGCTTGACTTTTGATAGGTAAAAAGGAGATAGAAATTCTTACCAGTAGCAGTTTGGTTGCTAGAAACAGAAACTTCCTTTTGTTAACATAAGCAAAAGAAATATTTTTGAAAGGATATGGAATGACATATAAAATTGAGGTAAAATAGAACTTCAGGAAGAACCAGAACCAAAAATTAATGAGAGTTACAGAGACAGAGAGTGGGAGGAAGGGAAGAAGGGAGGGAAGGATGGGTGGAGAAAGTGATAGAGTTAATTAGACAAGGTGGCCACAGCATAGGCTAAGGGAGGGGATGGGAGATTGACAGTAGTCCATGATCCCAGAGAAGAATGTATTTATATATAAATGGAAAACGGTTACTGGACAAACAAGGATAAGTGATTTTCACTAACAAAGCATTCCTAAAGTACTCATAAGCAGTAAATGACTCCCTGATTGTCACATGCACAAGTAGTGCTCAATGCAATTCCTGCTTGGGGACTTCACTAAATGTCATCTATTTGCACTCAACACCCATTTCTATCACCTTCTACATTCTTTCCTGTGTTGCAGTACTCCCCATACTTGTGAGGGCTAAAAAGAACATTTCCAAAACTCCCTTGACACTATGGTTCTAGAACTGATTTAAGTTCCATCAGTGAGATGCAGTTTCATGAGATTTGAAAGGCAGAAGGGGTGGTGAAGGGCGGCAGGGACATTTCATATAGTTATTTATTTTTCCTGCATTAGTAGCAACGGCAGGCCCTGGCAGGCATTAATCTTTCCAGTGGCCAGAATGCACTTTGCACTGCCTAGTCACCAACCTCATAGTCAGGGGCACTGAGACATCAGCCAGAATTTCCTGCAGTTCCCTCATCTCTGGACTACATCTGCTGAGGGCTGACCCTGAGCCTAGCAGCCAACACCAACCTCCATTCTACTAGCCCTTGCAATAATTCTGTGGACGTCTAATTTCCTATATTAAAGTCCTTTCTAGTGGAGATACTTAAAGCAGTTTCTGTTTCCTGCATGCACCCTGAATGATACAGGCATTAAAAACTCCTTCAATATTGCTATCAATTTAACTTCAAGCTTTATTGCACATTCTTTCAGCACAATGATGTTGATTGACACTCTTATGTCTCCTTTCCTTGCACAGATGGCAGAGTTTTGTTGAGTTGCTGAGCAGAGCTTCCTCTGACTTGTCCTCTGATTTGCCTACAGGTGAGTTCAGTTAATTTGTCATTTTGTTCCCTGAGAGAACCCCTGTTATCCAGAACTGTTGTTGACTACGCCGCTTTGCTTCAGTGGTTTCCTTGTTGGGTTTCGTCTCGTCACTCCCAGAAATGTAAATACCTCACCAGCGAAGAAAAACTACAAGTGATGATTGCCTTAATGGCTGTTCTTTTAGGCAAGTTGGATCATAAAAGGCATAATTCTCCAAATATTATTATATCATGAAGCATTCTCTGGTGATAGCCCTTTGATATATACACTTATAGAAGAAGTTGGTATTATTTATTAGAATTTCAGTCACATAGTCCCTTAGGTCTAGGAATCCCACAGCTAGGTACTTATCTTACTGATATCTCACAAAAAAATTCTCCCAGATTTATATACACGTTTAGTGCAGGAATTTCTTTTTGCTAAATGTTTTAAAAAATGAAAATAGTAAAAAGATCCTTCAGGGGCCATTTAATTAAATTACAGTCTATTCAATTGATAAAACTATGCAGCTGTAAAATAATATGGTTGGCCTGATACAGGAATATTTCCAAGACATATTATTAAGTGAAATTATAAGGATAAATTAGGCAAAATATTTAGCAATTAGCAAGTTGTAAATGTGACAGGTGAAAAAATATGCATTGGTCTTAATCTGCTGTTGCAGTTTATTTACTACACTCATCAACTGTTCACTGATTCCCATTGGGATCAAAATACAAGGTTCTGAGAGTTTGGGGTTGGGGGTTGGTATATTAGTTTGTATTCCAGCAGAAAAAGAGAAACCTTACAAGGTATTTCAAACACAGGGACTTTACAACAGGGGGTTGACGGTTGGTTATGCCGGATTGGACGACTGATAGTGAGGGTGTTCATTTCCCTAAGGCTGCTGCAGCAAATTAGCACAAACTTGGTGGCTTAAAGTAATAGGTATTTATTCTCTGATAGTTCTGGAGACTCGAAGTCTGAAATCAGTCAGATCAGCAGGGCCACAATCCCTCTGAAGGCTCTAGAAAAAGTCCTTCCTTCCTCTTCCAGCTTTGGGTGCCCCCAGCATTCTTTGGCCTGTGTCCCTGTAACTCCAAACCCTGCCTCTGTTCACATGGTCTTCCTTCCTCTGAGCCTCCTTCGTGTCTCTGCATCCAAATCTCCCTCTCCTTTTGGTTATAAAGACACTACCCTTCATTGGACTTAAGGCCACCCTAATCCAGAATGGCATCATCTTAACTTGATAACAAATAAAAAGACCTTGTTTCCAAATAAGGTCACATCGACAGGTACTATTGGTACCTGTGGTGGCGGGGGGGGGGGGGGGGGGTCACAGTTCAACCCCCAACAGAGAGGTAACTCAGAGATCAGTAGCTGTAGGAAGCATCCATTGTCTTTAGGGCTAAGAGGACATAAAGAAAGGCATAGTATTAGCAGAATCGAGGAGCTAGTGCTACCACACAGCTAGTTCTAGGATCTCCAGGAACATGACAAGCAGCTGGAGATATGGTGTTGGAGGCCATGTGACTGCTTTTGGGAACACCACACAGTTTGAGGCTCAGTCCTTCGGTCACAAAGGTGGCTGGTACTTGCATCTCTGACAGAGCACCATGTGGTCAATGCTGCCACAGCTGAAGGAGTGTCCTGTGGCTGTTCATTTGACTTCTGAGTTTTCATGCATGGCTAGTGCTGACAATATTGAAAAGCCTTATAGTAGTAGCTCTTCCCTACTGCTGGACAGACACTGACAAACTCCGAAAACCATAAGAGTGTAGTTCTATCTCCTTACAAGTGTCTCCTGTTGCTGGAGCTATGATGATTGCCTGCTCTTAGGCAATGAGTGAGCCATTTAATTTGCCTGTTCTCAAGCCCAACAGGTAAATGTTATAAAACGAAAGAAGGTGCATCATAGAGAAACTAAAGAAAACCACTCATTATGTGTGGGTAGAATTGTGAATTTTCTCATCCCTGGGGTCCATTCTCGCTCAAAGATTCTATGATGACTTGATTAAAATGACTCATTTTCATTTGTACTGCCTTATATTGTAAACTTTATCTCATTTGGAATCAGGAAAATCCTATGAACTTCTTTGTTAATGCACGTTTGATTATCACATAAACACTTAATGTCTGTGACTTAGACTAATGACTAGAATGGACTTGTTTACAGCAGGCAAAACTTCCTGACAAGAACAACTAGAAGAATAGATAAAATGCAGAATAACATTTCTTTGAGGCCTGTTATTTGGAATTCAAATCAAACTATCAGACAGGAGGGAGGGGAAAATCCTCTGTAGAAGAAGATAACATCATACAAAATCTCTAGAATTTTTTTATAGAAAATTCCCAGCATTCAATTAGAAATGGCCATGAATAATGCAAAACAGGACATGGATTTTCAAATAACTATAATTAATACATTCAAGAAAATGGATGACAAGATGGAGACTTTTCAGAAGATTATTTGGATCTATAAAAGGAATCAAATGGAATATCTACAACTAAAAAATATAAACTAAATTTTTAAAACTCAATAGATGGGTATAACAGAAGATTGGGCATAGCTGAAGAGAGGATTAATGAACTGGAATATAGTTCAGTAGAAAATATCTGATTGAAGCATGAATGAGAAAAGAGGATGAAATATACAAAAAATGTGTACAAGAGACATGTAGGAAATGCTGACAATACCCAGCACACATGTAACTGAAGTCGCAGAAGGACAGGAGGAAGAGAATGGAGCTGAAGCACTATCTTAAACAATTACAGCTGAGAAATTTCTGAAAGTGGTGAAAGAGTTCAAGCCACAGATCTGAGAAATGCTATGAATTCCCATTAAGACAAATAAAAAACAGCTTAGAGCCCACCAAACGTGGTATGGTCTAAGTTCTAAAGTGTTATTTCACAATAATGAAGTGTGGGCCCAACTTTGCATCTCTTCACTGTGGGGCCTGTGAGTGAGGGAGAGGAAGAAGCAGCAATCATGGAGCAGGGCTATAGCATGGCTGCTGATGGGGGATAATTAGGAGGGAATGAAGGTAGCCTCAGAGGTTCACTGATCCCCTCAAACATTTCTTGAAGATCTATACCTCAAGATGTCACAGAAAAATGGCTAAGAATTTGGCTTCCCTTTTAATACCTATAGTAATTCCTACTTAGAAATACATATACAAAGGGACAGAAAACCCAACTCAGCTGGTACAGACAATGAAGAGATTTACCAAACCACAGCACTGGGATGGGGGAGGAGTGGTCCCCACAAAGCAAAATATAGTTGCTAACAGTAGAAGTGGGTAATCACCAGAGGAGGAACAAATGCTAGAAGCCAGAAAAAAAAAACCAACTGAGATCACATGGCATGGCAATTGACCCGCTTCTCTTCCCTTTTCATCCTGGGTCAGCTCAACTCTCTTCTCAGCTGTTGCTTGAATGCACCAAACACCCCTTCTTTGAGGCCTTTGCTCTCCCCAGAGCTTTATCCTGGAATGCTCTTTCCCCAGACATTTGCATGGCTTTCTCCCTTGTTTCTCTATTCATGACTCTATTTAAATGTCACTTCAGAGAGGCCTTTGGTGAATTCCCTATCAAAAATAGCAACTGCATTTCTATCTACCCCCATAATTGGCTTTGGTTGTGTTTATAGCATTTGTCCCTATTTGACATCATTTTATGTCTCTGTTTGCTCTCACCACTGGAATGTACTCTCCATGAGAAGTTTCTCTCTTGCTCATTGTTGTATCATGGTGCCTAAAACAGTGCCCAGCATGTAGTAAGCACGTAACAAATGTTTGTTGAATGAATGAATGAGTTAGAATCCGAGACCTAACCCCACCATTCTAGTCTTAAGCAGGAAACTGAAGCCTTTATTGCCTCTGTTACCTCATCTGTCAAATGGAGATGCTTTCTACCATAGAGCATTATTCTTCAAGTAAGAAAACTTGTGGGAAATGTCTGGCATGTATAGATATTTGATATATATTAGTTTCCTCATGAAGCTTCATTCAGTGGGCCCAATGAGGCCAGAAGCCTTTATTTGAATCAGTTGTTGTGGACCCTGGCTTTACCTTAGGATTACCTAGGGAATTATTCACACTCACTGAGCTCAGTTCTCACCTCCAGAGTTTCTGATTTAATTGTCCTGGTGTGACACCCAAGCATTGGCAATTTTTAAAGCTCCCCAGGTGGGTCTGATATGCAGCCAGCACTCAAGACCACTAATTTCCAGTCATTAGTGGGCTTATGGTAGGGCTGGCTGTGTAACCATCAGACTCATGGAAGCATTGTAAAACCTGGCCCTTCCAACACCTGGAAATCTCTAGAAGCCAGCTTGGCTTATTTCCTCCAGTACAAACCTTCAACTGGCAGACTACACAGATGGTTATTATTTATCCTTCCTGCTGTGCTAGAAAGAAAAAAAAAAATCAGCTCTGCCTCAGATTTTTCAAACGATTTTTACGTGTGCAAACCATGACCTGTTTCCATGCTTGTAGATGTTAGGTGGAGAAAGGGAAGCCAAAAGGAGACCAGGGAGACTAGTGTGTATTTTCTTCTAAAGAAACTTTTAAAAGTGCAGAGAAACTGGCCTGGGACAACGTCTAGGATCTAGATCTTATACTAACAGGGATGATGCATGTGAACAGTGCCCAGAACAATTCCTGGCCCATCGTAATTAGTGTTCAATTAAGCAAACTAGACTTGCCTAAGGTGTTATAATAATGACACAACAACAAACAATGAATCCTTTTTTGAGCATCCTCCCTGTGTTAAGTATTTCAGGTACGCAATTTTTTTTATCTCCACAACATTACTGTAAATCACTGGTTTTCTCCCCTTTCACAACTGGCAAAATTAGGAGCTGAAAGCTTGCAGCTGGGAAAGGGAAGACTCAAGATTAGCATTCAGGGCTGACACCAAAGTTCATCTTCCTGCCTGTATACTATATACTGTTTCTAGAATCCCCTTAACTCTCGAACTCTATGACTCAGAATAGCTTGAACCTTTCTCACCTGCAGTAAACAGGAAGCTTTTCCTTCACATACTGAATGAAAAAGCAGAGACCAGTGCTACTCGGTGATGATCCATCCCCAAGACAACTTAAATTTTCAGTGGACTAAATCAGATCTGCCTCAGAAGGGCTGCCCTACCTGGCTGCCATCATGATCCTCCTTAAGCATCTATTAAGTTTTACTCTATATAGCATGTGGGTTAGGTGTGGGAAGATAAAGAAATGCAGAGGAAAATCTCTCCTCTCCAAGGGCCTAAAAAGGAATTGGAGAAACAGAACTATATGTTCAGTGTTTTTATTTTCTAAACTCCAAATTAGGGCACATGGTCATTCACTCAGTCAACAAGCATACATTGAGCACTTATTCTAATGCTGGGACTGGGGCTTCAGAGAAGATTATGAAATCACATTGTCCCTACTCAGAAACAGTATGTATTTGTTAGTGGCATATTTGAATTATGCACTAAATATTGATGCTCACAGAAATCTGTGCTGTGTGGTTGTCACACGGATTTGTAAAATACAGTTGCCAAGTCTGATGAAGATCCTGAGTGGTGAATGAATGATGCCCACAATAAGCCTTACAGGATTTCAGCAGAAAGTCTTCAAGTCTTTTTCCCACATCCTAAGGAAATCCTTCTGTTTGTGAAGACAGCAGCCTGAGCAAGAAGGATCTGGGCACTAGAATCCCTGGGTGAGGGGTGCTGTTCAGACGTCATCCCATTCAGAACCTCTGACAATTGAAAGGAGAGGGAAGGTAGAAGAGAGAGGTTTTGCCTGATCTTTGAGGCATACACCTGTGTGGAGAGATGGGGAAGAAATGCCTGGTTTTCTGTTAAGAGGTGGGGCCATGGGAAGAAGCCGCTGCCCACTCCCCAAACTGTGCAAGTCCTCCTGATTCAGGGCAGTTCTACAGGCTCTTGTCTCGGCTGATCAGGAACTCTCTGCTCCTTGTGAACACCCACCATCGCCTTTGCCTGGAAATTTCTATTCATCCTTTGGATCCACAGTTTAAGTGTCACTTCCTCCAAGAAGCCTTCTCTGGTTCTCCACCGCTGCCACCCCTAGCCTAAAACAAAATATTTTCACGTCTTCTTTTGTTGTGTTTATGGTAGCGTGTAATTAAATAATAATTTTGAGTAATTGTTTAGCACCTACCTCCCCTTTGTCAGCTCCATCAGGGCAGGAACCAGATCTTTCTGATCCACCTCCATATCTCCATCGCCTAACACAGTGCCAACCACATAGAAGGGCCTCAACATTTTATTTGCCTGGGTGTAAGTGTTACAATGAAGAGACCAAACTTAACCCTTCCATTTTTTCTTTCTTTCCCAGGAAAGAAAGGAAAGGAAACCTCTGCCACTCCAGTACAGCCTGACATTCCTGAGATGCCTCAAGGCACAACTGAACATATGGTATGCACCCGGGTGTGTGGAGCTTGGGGAAGAGCTTCACCTGTCTTTGCCTTCTATTCTCTGATGCTGGGTAGGGTCCTTCCTTCTGGGTCCGTCCTTCCCTCCTTCCTACCTTCCTTCCTTCCTTCCTTCCTTCCTCCCTCCCTCCCTCTCCCTCCCTCCCTCTCTCTCCCTCCCTCCCTCTCCCTCCCTCCCTCTCTCTCTCTTTCTGTCCTTCCTTCTTTCTTTTTCAAAATTGGCCCTGAGCTAATATCTGTTGCCAGTCTTTTTTTTCTCCTTCTCCCCAAAGCCCCCCAGTACGTAGTTGTACATAGTTGTGTATTTTAGTTGTAGGTCCTTCTAATTCTGCTATGTGGGCCACAGCCTCAGCATGTCTTGATGAGTGGTGCTAGGTCTGTGCCCAGGATCTGAACCAGCGAAACCCTGGACTGCTGAAGTTTAGCGCACGAACCTAACCACTCAGCCATGGGGCTAACTCCCCTTCTTGGTTTTTTATTTCCACCCACTGCCTTGACATCACACTGTCTTTGACTTTGAGAGTCTCCTCTGGCAGAGAAGGGAGGTAGAAAACTCCTCAGGTGTGGGCTGGTTCCTGTCTGAGCTGATATGCCTGCAGAAACGTCTGTCTACCACCTGGTGATGGGCTTGGCACCTGCCCCAAGAAGTTGGACCTGTAGCATGTGCACTAGTTCTGAAGCCTGTGACCAATCCTCCCACTGCCATCACAATAAAGTGTGGTTCTGAGACCTATTTCAACATCTTAAATTCAGCTTCCAGAAACTGAGGGCAACCTTTTTCCCAGACATCACATTTTAAAATGTAATGTGCTCTTTGACTTAAAAAAATATCTGGCAAGCAGTTGAATTCTGTTTTAATATTCCATGCACTTAGCCAGGAAAAGATACAGACAGAATTGAAAAGCAGCCTGAGTTTTTCTGTCGTTGTCGTTTTTTAAATGCCCGGATTTTAACATAATTCATCTTAAAATGACGGGACACCTCTTCATGCACTTTACACTTTGAAATATTTTAGAAAATAGCATCCATTTTGGCAAGCCTCTTGCCATGCAAGAGACAACAGCAAATGCTTTTGTCATTGAGTGTTGTCTGTTCTCATTGAATGTGAATAAGATTATAGAAAATACACCTTGCTCTTTTATTTTGCCTCTTTTTTGAAGATTTTATGGCATCTCTGCAGTAATTGATCTGTGTCACATTCCTGCATAAGTAGGATTCATTGTCGCACTTTTTAGAAAGGGGAATTGAAGCAGAAGTGTGGTAAAGAAACTTTCCTATTGTCCCAGGGAAAATCATTCATGCATTCACTTGTTCATTCAGTAAACATGTCTTGAGAACCAGCTATGCCCTGGTCACTAACCAGACCTTGAGGATACATGAATGACTATCTCACCGGCCCACCTCCAGATCTCTGGTAGAAGAGAGAGTTATTCTAATAAATGATTACAACAATCCACAATAAGTGCTGAGGTGGATAAAGGGGCCTCAAAGTATTACCCCTCAGCCAGCTTGTCTGTAAGAGAAGGCTTCCCACAAGAAGCGAAATATGAGTTGAATCTTGAAGGATGAGTAGGACCCCAACCATCCAAGGCATAAGTGGCAAGAAGGGCTTTTACAGCAGAGGGAGCAGCATGCACAAGGCACAAAACAGCTTTGTGTTTTCTGGTTTTATGTGGCTGGAGAGAAAGATGTACATGTAGGAGTAAGAAGACAGGCAAGAACAAGAACTTGAATGGTCTTACGTGCCAATCAAGGAATGTGGACTTGCTCCTGACACAGTGGGACCAAAAAAGTATAGAGTGTGTTAGTTAGTTAGCTAGTTACTCACTCACTTACTTAGTTCAGCCTAATTCAGGTTCATACAAATTCCCCCTTTCCCTGTCTTTAGTGGTCAAAGAGAATGTTGATCTATCTGAAGAAATAGAAAATTATTAAAATCACTTTCTCAGATCCAAGGATCTCTTTGAACTCTCTAAAATCATCCTGTATGCAAATGTGCATTTGCCTGGGTAGACTATCTAAAGTTTCATTGGATTTCTAAAATGATCCAAAACTCTAAAAAGTATAAGAATCACTGCTCTATTTGCTTTATGAAAGCTTTCAGCCCTTCCCAAAGTTGATTTTATCCAAGTAGAATTCTTTTATATTAATCTCTTAAAATTTACTGGTTGCTGGTCATCCACGTGGGTACCATTTCATATACCATTCTATTATTTCAAACAAAACAATTCTCCACAGTCCCCAGCAGCAGGTTAATCCAAGTTTGTTAACCAACTGAAAACTTGGCTTCTAATTGCAATTACTATTCTTTAGAGCTATGGGATTTTCACACTTTCTATGTGAGAAGTTTGAGACAAAGCTCCTATATTGGAGAAATTCAGGTATTTGAAAGTTGGGGGAACACAGATGGTTTTCAAAAGTTAGAGGCATAATTCTATGGTGAATTAGTTAAGATTATTTGGATTGCAATTAAGAGAACAAACTCTGCTAAATTTATTGGAAGTATAGGGAAGCATATTATGCTACCTGAGCATGGAAATGTAACATGTGACAATGAAGTAAAATCAGGGACTTGAACTTCATCATGATTTCCTATATATTTTCTCTTCTCTCTGCTGTTAGCTTCATACTTTCTCTCTCTGTCTCTGTCTATTTTTCTGGACAGACCAGCTTTTTCTTGTTTCCAGTACACAGTGAAGACAACCTGTGAGCATTCCTACCTCTCACACAGAATGATCTCTGTTTGTATATCTCTCTGTTTTCATCCCTCACAAATCGTTCCCAAATCACTGGACAATGGGTGTACCAGTCCGTTTGCATTAGACACCCAGTCCTGCACTGTACACTTAGGCATGGCTGTTCTCTCAATAACCATGTGGCTCAGCAGGAGACATAATTCCTGGAAAAGTGAGGTTGTGAAGATAAAACAATGGATGCCACTCTGTACATGGTAGGTGACAGAATGCCTGCCATGGCTGCCGGGACTAAGTTGTTCGTTATTCTAAAAGCATCTCTATTTTGCACTAGACATGAGATTAGGATACCAAACTGAGCTAGACATAACCTCTACACCTCCTTATAGTTCTGCATCTTCCATTCACTGCATGATCTCAGTAAGTCACTTCCACTCTCTGGGCCTCAGTTTCCTTAGTTAAATTAACAGGACAGACAGAACTAGAAGTGCTTTAGGGTCCATTATAATAAGCCCACAAACCTAAGACAATGTCACTATTCTTTCAGTCACCCTTTGTGAAGAACCTCAGGCTCATTGTCCAGAGGTTTTCCCACGGAGAAGTTAGAAGCATTTCCTGAAGCCCCTCCTCCAAGGATCCCATGAGTATGTAACATCACGAAAAGCCTCAGCCGGTTACAAAAGCCTTTTCTTTGTGCAAATCAGAAATGCAAACTGATTAAAGTCATGATTTCACCCTTAAAAAGATAGAAACCATTCAACATAGTAATTTACATCCAAGAAGGCTTCACAGATGTAGTCCTACAGCACTGAGGACTTGAAACCCATCCTCCCAGCTTTGCAAAGCCAGACGTTGCAATAAATATTGCTAGTTGTACGGCCTCATCTTTGGCCAAGAGACTGGAGAAGATCTAGGTGGTGAACGTGTTGCCAGTGAGATAGTTGTGTTATTTTGGTAGAAAACTCCAGAAGAGGATCTGCAGCCAGAAAACCCTCCTGCTGAGACTTCAGCCCCAAAGATCCCCCGAGCTCTTTGAAGATCAGGCCAGTCTCACAGCCTTTCATGAGCCCAGTGATGAAGAACGGGTCTGAAGAGGAGGAGACATAGATCGACAGGTTCAGGAAGCTAGAAAAGGCCCTCTACCTGTGTGATCTGAGTAATACAGGTGAAGCGTGAAGCTTAAAGCGAATATACTTCTGTTTGTGTTTTAGTCTGAAAGTGGAGATCTCATTTTCTTTCACTTGTTAACAAATACAATTTGTATATAAACCATGTGCCTGGCACTGTGCTGAGCACAATCAGGGAATACAAAGATGGATCAGATGTGTAACCTCCACCAGGTTGCTTAAAGTTTCTCTGTGTCTCTGGAGGAATCCACTCCACCACCTGGTTCTAACCCACAGTCCAATCTTGCAATTCTCCTGATTGACATTTCCAGCATGCTTGCTAACAGATGGAACTCCAAATTTCACAGCAAAGCAAAACCTGGTCCTTGTATACCTGACCAGTCTCTGCTCCTTCGCTTGTTATTCTTTCAGCATACCCTAGACTATCAGAGTGAACAATGTGCCTTCCTCAAACGTGATTTCTCCTGTGGCCATGTCCTCCATCTTAGCTGTCTGCCTCTCCTCTACCTACCTCACCCCCTGCCAACTCCCCATCTTGTCTAACTGGCTAATTAATGCCTAAACATATTTTATGTTGGGACTGAAGCTCCACTCCTCTGAGACTCCACAGACAGACCTAGGCCCACCTTTATCTGATTTCCTAGAGTTGATTAACATCCAGTATCATATTTAATATATTGTATATTTTTCATTTGAGAGCTTGTTACTATCTCACCAGTAGACTATGTTCCCTCTTTATCCCCGACATCTTGAGCAATTCTGTTCAACCCTTTTTTTGAGGCAATAAGTAAACAAATAAATGTACATAAATAACTAAATCCAAGATAGGAGGTGATAAATGCCATTAGGGTGTGCTACGTGGGCATTCAGAGAAAGGAGATTCCTTCCCATGAGGTGATCAGGAAGTCTCTGGTAATGTGGGACTGATCATTAGTGATCAAGGGCAGTTTGTATACAAAGGAATGAAATAGAGCGCCCTTTCTGGCAAAGGTGCAGGTTAGCCAAGCAAAGTGTTGTTTATGAAGCCCAATGCAAGGAGTTTGCTTTGTCTAAAATGTAAGGACTATTAAGAAGAATATCAGATGATAAAGGATGGGACCAGATCCAGGAAGATCTTAGATGATAGACCAGGAAATCAAGATTTCATTCACAGATAGTGAGTAGTAGTGAGGGTTTCTAAGCAGCGGAGTGGTTGACCAAGTTGTACTCCAGAAAGTTGGTGTTTCTGTGCAGAATGAAGGACAAATTGAAAGCAGGAAAAGGAGGAAGGAGGCTATCGGAGTGTCCAACTGAGAGAGGATGTAATCCAGAACCAGGTCAGAGGCCTGCAGAAGGGAGGAGCACATACAAAAGCACATAGGCTGGAATTGTTGTACTTAATCACACGCTGTGGTTCATGAAGACTTAGTGTACCGTATGTGGATCTGAAAACATGAAACTTGTAGAAACAGAGATTAGAGTGGTGGTTTTCAGGGGACACGGGGAGATGTTGTTTAAAGGGGACAAACTTTCAGTTATCAGATGAATAAGTTCTGAGGATCTAATGTACAGCACAGTGACTCTAGTTAACAATACTGTATTGTGTACTCAAAAGTTGCTATGAGAATAGAGCTTTAATGTTCTCACCATAACAATGACAACAACAAAATGGTAATTATGTGAGGTAAAGGATATGTTAACTAACCTTATTATGGTGGAAATTTTACAACATATACATGTACCAAATCACATTGTACACATTAAACTTATGCGATGTTAGATATCAATTACATCTCATTTAAAAAGGAGTTAATGTGCATATCGGTACACTCTAGAAGTAATCATATAACAGTAACAATGCTTGTCTTTTCATTCTCTCCATATGTTTTTGTTTTTGTTTCAGTTTGTTTTGAATTTCCAAAGCAGCTTAATTCTAGAGCACATGAAGTATAACTACATTACAATACCCAAGGACTTCTAATAGTTATACCAAAGAGAGGAGAAAAATAAAAATTTCAAATGAACAATTCATGTAGCTGAATTAGAAAATTATTTATTAAGCATCTGCTATGAGCCCAGACTGTGCTAGAGGCTGGACCAGGAGGGAAACCAGGAAGGATGGAACATGATCTTTGACCCCGGGGAGATTTTAGATAAGATACAAAGACTGGCAATAATTCAACACCAGTTAAAAAAAAAACAAAAACTGAAAACAGCAGGTAGTAAGGTATTATAATTGAAGACACAAATGAGAGTTAAAGAGTCCAAAAGAAAGAGAGAATAGATGAAAAGAAGCTCATCATCTAGTGTGAGCTAGGTGCTTAGAGAGGGCTCCATGGAAGAGAAAGCTGGAGCTGAGCCTTGAGGAGAGGTAGACTTTGGATACCTGGTTTGGCATTCCAAGTTCGAAGCCATCTTCTGCAAAGGTTAGAGGACGCGAATGAGTGTGAGGGGGAAGAGAGTGAGCAAGACAGGACTGGACTTCATGTTGGATCGGACAGTGAAGTTGAGACCCTTCTGTGAATCCTGAGGGGTAGGATGGGCATGAATTCTCTACCCAGGGTCCACCAAAGGCTCAACCAGAGGACACAATGAAAGCTGAGATGGATAATACAGGGAAGATACTAGAAAAAAGGAGATCAAAAGGTTATTGAAATAACCATGATTCTAGGTATTAATAGCATGACTATGAGGTTGACGATAGTGTTACAAACAAAAATGAAATAAAACAAAAAGTTGAGTGGAGAGAAAAGACACTTCCAAAGAAACAAATGCTGAGTTGCGATGATGGATGACGGATCATAAACTTTGTTGCTAAGAGACTCCCCAAAGACTAGGACCTTTCTCATACTTCTGAACTGTTCTAAGGAAAAACAGAGTTTTGTTGACTTTGGAGGCAGATTCTAGCAGACTCTAAATGCCTTTCTCATGGCCTCTTCACTATTTATGACTGTTTCCTCTGTTTCTATGAAATTTGTTAGTTCCTCAACCACCAAGGAATGTGTCAGTGAGATCTGGGAACATCTACAACTATCTTTAATGAGGAAAGAGAATAACTGAGGTCAATTTGTTGGTTTATTAACCACAGTATTTAGCAGACCACCATGGCCCCATTCTAGGCACTGAGCAGATGATACCTGCTGTGCCCACTGATGAATCACTGTCTTTATGATGTGAGAGGAAATATGTAGGCCAGGGCGTTCACCATCCAGGCTGAAGGCAGACCATCCATCATCAAATTAGTGTTTCTTGGAAACTACTCTGTGCTTATTCTCTAATGGAGATTGTCAAGAAAATATCCTTGAGGGGAAGGAATAAGGAATGGCTATGAATAACTGATCATGTTTTCTAAAATAAGAGTGGTTGGGATAAATGTTTGGGGGAATAGCAGTTTTGCAATTTTCCCAGTGAACTAAAGGCTAGATAGAAAATATTTTAGAATTCAAACAGGCAGAGTGCAATGAGAGCTCTCAAAGACATTCTCTGCATGGGTCTGGACTTTACATACACTGCATCACTAACTCCTCACATGGACCACATGCTGAAGGGATTAGTGTCTTTATTTACAGAGGAGAAAGCTAAGCTCAAAGTGATAAAATAGCAGCCAGTGGGAAGTTGAGCCATAATTCAAGCCCAGTTCTATTAGACTTCCTGCTGTCCTAAACTCCCACAGCATACCAGGAAGAGCATGAGGGTTTGCTTGTTGATTTGTTGGTTTATTTCTTTGTTTGTTTTTACCAAAAGACTTAGATTCAAGTCCAGACTTCACCAATTGCTGAGTCCTGAGAGCCAGTCATTCATATTCTCTGAGTCTGTTTCCTCATCTATAAAATAGAACTGATAATATTAAAACATACCTCCCGGATCTGCGAAAGGGTCAAATGAGGTTTGCAAATTCTTTGTAAACTGTAAAATGAAATGGATGTTAAAGAGGTTCTTCTTCTTATTTCTTTTCTTTTGGCTCTGATGGGACAAGGACAGGCTTTCCAACACTGAGATGGATTGTAAGGGCTACTTTATGCAGCTGTCCTGGGCCTCCCGTAGTGACGGTGAGTTAGGCAGATACAAATTTCAGTGAATGACTTAGGTTTGACACGAGGACTCTCCTCCCAGTGGTAAAGCTCAGGAGACAGTAGAAAATACACAAATGCACCAGTGATGATTCCTACATGTATTTTTTAACATCACTTTTAACTTTTAATTACAATATAAAGTAAATGATATATATTTTAATACTTTATTCTTATTAAAATGCCTTATGTATACATTAAATAATCTTGATAACTGTTATATTTATCTTAAAATAATATCTGTATTAATGAATGCTTACTAATTCTGGACACTGTTCTAAGAACTTATTATTTTATTGGTTTTCATGCAGTTTAATTATCCCTATTTTAAAGTTAAGGAAACTGAGGCTTAAAAAGTTAAAGTCCTTTTCCCAGTCAAACGCTTACTCCAAAGCCCGTGACTTCTATTTTCAGAGGCAGGGTCTGAGCAAATCCAATGTAAGGATTGCAACCTAGGCTAGATCAAGAGCAGCCACACAATTCGGAGAACTTCACAGATGCAGTTGGCCACCTCAAAGGAAGATGTCTGTGGGGGAAAAGACCGACATTCTAACAGGAGCGAGAGACAATAAACAAACCTGAATAGAATAGGCAGTAAGCAAACTGGAATGGGAAGAGAGGGTTGGGAGGGATGGGATAGACGGAACAGAACAGAACCAAAAGGAATAAATCATCCCAGGACTGCGCTGTTACGAACACCCATGCTGAGTTCTTCGGAGGGCGGCATCATGCTCAACAGTCCTTGCACGTTTAAATACGCCCGGAACTGGGAGCTGAAGCAGGGCCCATGGGTGTTCACTAGATCCTGGCTTAATGGCCTGGCAGGGCCTTTCCACATCATCCTCTGAGAAAGATTTTAGAATAATTATTGCCGGCTGCACAAGTACAAGGCAGTAGAAGAGCATGTATCTTTTATCCCCATGAAAGATACCTAAAGCCTTTCATTGGTGCCTGTAGGGTAGCTCTTCTCAATTCAAGAAACATAGCTAGGAAATAATGTGAGCCTGCAATAATCTCTTCCCCACATTCTGAAAGTTAGTGTGGTGATTTGATGCATGGACTCAAGCAACCCTGGGCGACTGACTTACCACCTCTCTGCCTCAGTTTCTCCCTCTGTCGTGTAGGATTCAATGAGTTGATGTTGGTAAAGTCCTTGCAAGGGTGCCTGAAACATGGCAACGTCTACATTAAAGTATCTATCATTATTGTTGTTGTTGCGCTCTAGTTAATTTTCTGCATATCTTATTGCCCCAACTGGTTCAAGAGCTTCCTGAGGTAAAACAGACCCCTTCTCTAAATCCTCCATGTGCGCAATCACAGTTCTGACATCCATAAGCTCACAACCAGGGGCTTATGAATGAATCACTGATCTTTGCTGATGCTGTGTTCTACACTTAAACCCTTCTCTGCAGCTATCAAATGGAGCTGACCTTAACGTGGACAGCACAGGGGTGCTGGCGTTGGTGTGGATGAGGTGTGGGTACTGGAGTGCATCCTGTGACGATGAGGACCGCCACCTCTGTTGCGCAGACTTACTCTCTGAGCCACAAGTTTACCACAGCAAGCTGGAGGGAGTCACAGTAGACACATCTGCAGAAATGCATAAAAAGGAGCTGTTTAAACCCTGCATGTTTAGAAACGTCAGTTAAACACTTCAATAAGATACAAATAAACCAGAACAATTAGGAATTGTTTTTAGCAGGCACCTCACCTGTTTCTAAAATTGGCCTTAAAAGCTTTATGGCTACAAAGAACAAGTTTAAATTGCTGTAGAGTCTGTCCCTCGATTTTGCTGGACCTCATCTCCTTTCCCTCAAATCACACTCAACTTCCTCCTGATGTCTATAACACGTGTGCAGGACTTTAATCATCTCTTTGAGGTGTCACTTGATTTTTAAAAACTTAAAGTTTCAAAATGTTAGCTTTTATGTTCACTCCAAAGTCATTCAAGCTCTAATACATTTTTTCTCTTTTTTGTTGCCTCTGTCTGCTTTTGAAAACCTCCCTCCACCGTCCACCAATGACAGGGGTCCTGGAGAACGAACGAGCCAGACGCCTCATTCCCAACTACAACCTCATTTACGACCTGGCCCTGAGCCCTCGGAAGATTGACCAGGCCTCGCGGAGATTCTGTTCTGCAGGAAATATGCTCTTGGAGCCAGCACTTCGGTACTTAAAGGAGCTGTGACAATAGGCCCACGTTGTGAAAACAGGTGTGCCCTTTTCTCCCTTTGCACCCAGACTCCTGTTTCTCCCTGGTTGGGTGTAGTGGTATAGGCACTGTCAGAGTGGAGGCCAGTGAAGCTGGTGTAGACCTTGGGACTTGAATGTGGTTTCTGGCTATGATGCTCACTCATAAGCTGCTGAAAGTGATTGGAGAAAGCCAGGTTTCCTCTGCTAATGTGGTAAGAACCAAATTACTTAAAATCCCTTCTGTTTAAGTAAAGCACCTTGTTAATATTACATAATTTTTTCCTATCTTGCTGATGAAACTGTGATTTTGTAAACCTTGCAATTGCATATAGTTAAAAAAAGAAGTCAGATGTTGTCAACTCCTACCAACGCCTGTCACACAGTAGACCTAAATACACCATTTTTGGATAAGTACGCCCTTCCTCCAGTCGCTGTTCCGGGAAGGATTTGCACATTGTTAGAAAACAAAAAGCAGTAACAATATATTATCTTTACTAAGCAGTATAAGCAGAATTCCAAGTGAGGTTTTCTGACCAAGTACAGCATTTTCTCTAGCACAAAACCAGATGAGGTTGCACTGTCTCCAGGGATATTTTCCCAGAGTATTGGGTAGAAGTTAGGAGGAGGGGCTCCTGGGACAAAGGATTCTGGAAGTAGGTCACATCTTCTTTGCTCCCCCGGCAGGAAATTCAAGAAATCTTCCCACCAGTCTCCATGGCTCTTGTGTCCTGAACATCCCCTGACTTGGCACCTCCCACACAGTGCACGCTTGCACGCACATCACACCACACAGGGAGCGTGAGTGCATTGAAGGAACACTGGCCCAGGCTTCGAGACTGATGTGTTCCCAGGACTGTCCCGGATCCTGATTTTCACATCTGTGTGGGAGACGGGATGAAGGAGTTAGGTCAAGGAAAATATCCAATGGAAAGGTCTCTGCGTACCCCTCTTAGCGTTTTATATAGTGGGGGATCTCGTAACATCTTATGGACAAAACTAAGAACAAAGTATTTTGGATGCACTAAAATAAATGATCTCTAAGGGCCTTCTAGTCTGACATGCTTTAGTTTTTGTAATTCTTGAGTTGCTGAGAGCAATGCCTGTTGAGGTGGACTCACCGCCTCCCTAATGTTCTGGAACCCTTGTCAGAGAAGTAAGCAAACATGGCTTTTTCGTGTCGTCACAACACAGAATGAGGAAAATTACAATATTAGATCAAATAATTCAATATGTGTTGGCAGTTACTGTGTGCTGGGAACGACGTATCTTGTTTCATCCAACACTGACGGTTCAATAAGGCAGGCTTCACAGCTTCAAAGATTCATTTCACAGCTGAGGAAAGAGGCTCAGAGAAGCGACGGGTAGGAAGACTGTTGGACTGTGCCTGTTGATAAATGCCAGAGTGGTAGGGCCTTCTGGAAACCACTGGTCACAGGATGCTGAGAACGCCCTGGTCTACCTCACATCTCTGTGGGGAGGTGAAATGGAGGGAGTGGGGTGAAAGGAAGCTCTAAACATGAAGCTGGGGCCATCAGACTACCTCTCGTAAGGTCCCCAGGGCAGTGACTTCACCTTCCCAATTCTTTATGTCCGACATCTAGGACAGCTCCTGATAGACAATAGCCTCAGCATCCGCCGGTCACGCACTGGAGGGGACCACACTGATGTGGAACACAGCCTGAAAGGAGGCCCCAGAGCTCCATGACTACAGGCTGTGCACACCCTCCCTCCTGTAGTGTGGGCGGAATGAACGCTTCCACACGCGGGGCAGCCTTGGCCAGATCCACCATACCCACCACACCCACACTTCAACAGAGACTAGAAAAAGAATAGGCATTGAAACCAGCTTATTCAGCTCCGGCCCTTAGTAGGTAGTAGCCTTGGAAAATTGTGTCATCCCCCTGAGCTTCAGTTACTTCACCTGTGAATCAAGAGTAATCACACGTCTTCAGATGAGCGCTACAAACACTGAAAGCCATACCTTGTGGACACTTCCTTGCACATAGCAGAGATGCACCTTTCTCACATCTCGTTCTTTGTCACTGGGTGTCGGGAAGCTTGAATGCGGTCTGTGTGAAACGGCATAGGGAGGCAAGGCAACCACTACAGCAAAGAATAATTTTTAAATACCTCTGCCTTCTGGAGCCAAATGACCATTGATCCTGGATCATGTCCTGTCTGGAATTTTCTACTGCTTTACCCCAAGTTGTGTATGTGCGTGTGTGCATGTGTGTGTGTGTGTTCATTTGCAAGACTTGCACATTGCAGAAGTAAATACTCATTAGTTTTTCTCTGAGTGAATATTAAAAGAAGAAAAATTCAACTTAAGTCATAGAGGAAAGCTTAGATATCAAGGTGACAATGTGACAGTAGGGGTTAAATGATGTCTGGCTGTGAGGAAAACTGCTGAACACAAACAGGGAAACGCTATGAGGTCATTATGCTTCAAAATATTGTTATGATCTCTAAGCTGGGACTTCTCCATGCTTTGCTTATGGAAAATCTGTTTCCTTTCTCTCTGTTTTCTCAGATCAGTGGTGTTCTGCACACTCCTGGTGGCTGTGTCATTGCAAATTTGTAATAAACGCTGAGCAGAGAGTTTGCTGTCTGCCGTCTTGACTAGCTTTCTCTAGTAGAAACTTTCTGAAGGGGGCCCTGCGTGCAGTGACTGGTTAACCTCCAGTGTGCCCTGGAGAGACT